>NW_022610338.1:0-23181 GCF_000309985.2 Brassica rapa | reverse complement strand
CTGGCCGAACCTCTTAATTTCGCCCTTTATTTATAATATCGCCTCAAGGCGAGGGCTAACTTAAATCTTAGCCTAAAGACTTCCCTAGTCATTAATAGCCTACATCCTATCAACAGATACGCAGCGGATTATTCTGTAGTTAACCATTGGTCTAAAACCAATCTAACACTTGTGTGGTCGAATCACCTTAGCCTTGGTCAGTTTACTCAACTACCAATTAGCTTAATGGTCAATCCTAAACCCAAACCAAGCCATACAATTCTGAGGTTCCATTCCCCTAAACCATTCTATCTAGATCTACATAAGGAAATGCTAAATCATACCTTTGCCACATCTACGAAGCTTATTAGCTCATCGGTCCTCCATTGACTCGAATTGCTCTTGCTTGACAGCTGGACCACGATCACTCAACGATCTTACTTAAGGTCCTTATCTTGATTCCTGCATCAAACAACTCCCCTAGGTACTTAGTCATTCAACCAACCATCCCCACAGACATAAGTAACCTTTGAGAAGTCTTTGAAAGGATAAGGGTTTGCATTTGGCCTTTCTTGGCTCATGCACACTCAAACATCCCCTTGCACCGGGACTGGCCGATTCCGACCATCATTGGTGAAGTGAGAAGCTTCCATGGCCTTGCTGGCTTCTATAGGCGATTTGTTCAAAACTTCAGTACCTTGGCCGCTCCTCTTACTGAAGTAATCAAGAAGAACGTGGGGTTCAAATGGGGACCAGCTCAGGAAGAAGCATTCGAAATCCTTAAAGGGAAGTTGACTCACGCCCCTTTACTTGAACTTCAATATTTTTCTAAAGCTTTTGAAATCGAATGTGATGCTTCTGGTGTTGGTATTGGTGCTGTGTTGATGCAGGATGGAAAATCAGTGGCTTATTTCAGTGAGAAGCTTAGAGGAGCTATGCTCAACTACCCCACATACGACCAAGAACTCTATGCCTTGGTGAGGGCCCTTCAAACGTGGCAGCACTATCTTTGGCCTAAGGAGTTCATCATCCACACTGATCATCAGTCTCTAAGACACCTTAAGGGTCAGCAGAAGCTCAACAAGAGGCATGCTCGTTAGATGGAGTTCATTGAGACATTCCCTTATGTGATCAAGTACAAACAAGGTAAGGAGAATGTTGTGGCCGATGCATTGTCTCGAAGGTATACTCTTCTCTCAGCCCTTGAAACAAAATTGCTTGGTTTTGAGTTTATCAAAGATTTATACGCATCTGATGAAGATTTCAAAGAGGTTTTCCGAAAATGTTCCAAGGTCGCTTATGGAAAGTATTTTCAAAACTCTGGATTCCTATTCTTTGATAACCGCTTGTGTGTTCCCCAATGTTCCTTGAGGGAGTTGTTTCTCAGGGAAGCTCATGGAGGAGGTCTTATGGGACACTTTGGTGTTAAGAAAACTTACAAGGCGGTTCATGATCACTTCTATTGGCCAAGCTTGATGAAAGATGTGGAACGGATATGTAGCCGATGTGTGGTGTGCAAGAAGTCTAAGTCCAAATCTTCAAACCACGGTTTGTATTCTGCACTTCCTATTCCTTCTCATCCTTGTGTAGACATTTCTGTGGATTTTGTGTTAGGATTGCCAAGGTCTAAGTCTGGACGAGATTCAATCTTTGTTGTTGTAGACAGATCTTCGAAAATGGCTCATTTCATTCCTTGTCATAAAACTGATGATGCCACACAAGTTGCTGATTTGTTCTTTAGAGAGATTGTTAGATTGCATGGAATGCCTAACACCATTGTATCTGATCGCGATGCTAAGTTCCTTAGTTATTTTTGGAAAACCTTATGGTCTAAACTAGGAACATGATTGATGTTTTTCACAACTTGTCATCCGCAAACTGATGGTCAAACTGAAGTTGTTAATCGAACCTTGTCTGCTCTGCTTAGATCTTTTGTTAAAAAGAATCTTAGGCTTTGGGAAGAATGCTTACCACATGTTGAGTTTGCTTACAATCATGCAATGCATTCTGCTACAAAGTTTTCTCCTTTTGAAGTTGTTTATGGGTTTAATCCTTTGTGCCCACTTGATCTTTTACCTTTGCCTTTGAGTGAAAGAGTTAGTACAGATGGCAAGAGGAAGGCGGCCACTATCAAAAAGCTACATGAACAGGTTCGTGCAAACATTGAGGCCAAGACTGAGATCTATAAAAGATATGCCAATCAGAAAAGAAAGGAGGTTATTTTCAAAGAAGGTGATCTTGTTTGGGTTCACTTGAGAAAGGAGCGATTTCCGGAAGAAAGAAAGTCTAAACTTATGCCTTGGGTCGATGGTCCATTCCAGATCCTTAAGAAGATCAATGAAAATGCTTATCAGCTTGATCTTCAAGGTAAGTATGACATTTCTTCGAGCTTTAACGTTTCTGATCTTTCCTCTTTTCTTCTAGATGATCCGGATTTGTGGTCAAATCTTTTTGAAGAAGGAGGGAATGATGTGCCCCAGTCTGAGGATCAGTCCATGGAATCAGATCAGAATGAGGATCAGAACGTCCGAAACAATGCAACTGAGGTTCAGTCCATCGATCAGGCCGAACAGACTGCTCGGGCCGTGTATCGTCTCGACCCGCACAGGGTGCTGAGTCCAAGGACAAAAATGCTGATATGTGAACTGATGGACAGCCACAGATGTCCTGTGTGTGCTTACGGACACACACGGACACACATTGACAGCCACGGACGTCCTGTGTGTGCTGACGGACACACACAGACGTCCTGTGTGTGCTGACGGACACCCACGGACCTCCTGTGTGTGCTGACGGACACACACGGACACACACGGACAGTCACAGACGTCCTGTGTGTGCTGATGGACAGCCACAGACGTCCTGTGTGTGCTGGCGGACACCCACGGATGTCCTTTGTGTACTGAACAGACAGCCCACTTGGGCCAAAATCACCCAAACAGTCCACGGGAAGGGCCAGCGTGCTGAGTCCAAGGACCAACGTGCTGATATGTGTACTGATGGACAGCCACGGACGTCCTGTGTGTGCTGACGGACACACACAGACACACACGGACGTCCTGTGTGTGCTGACGGACACCCACTGACGTCCTGTGTGTGCTGACGGACACCCACGGACGTCCTTTGTGTACTGAACAGACAGCCCACGTGGGCCAAAATCACCCGACCAGTCCACGGGAAGGGCCAGCGTGCTGATATGTGTACTGATGGACAGCCACAGACATCCTGTGTGTGCTGACGGACACACACGCACACACACGGACGTCCTGTGTTTGCTGATGGACACACATGGACGTCCTGTGTGTGCTGACAGACAGCCACGGACAGCCACGAACTTCCTGTGTATGCTGGCAGACACCCACAGACACACACGGGCACACACGGACAGCCATAAACGTCCTGTGTGTGCTGACGGACACCCACGGACATCCTCTGTGTACTGAACAGAAAGCCCACGTCGGCCCAAATCACCCAATCAGTCCACGAGAAGGGCCATGGTGCTGAGTTCAAGGACCAACGTGCTGATATGTGTACTGATGGACAGCCACGGACGTCCTGTGTGTGCTGACGGACACTCACAGACACACATGGACAGCCACGGACGTCCTGTGTGTGCTGACGGACACCCACGGACGTCATGTGTGTTCTGAACAGACAGCCCACGTGGGCCAAAATCACCCAAACAGTCCACGGGAAGGGCCAGCGTGCTAAGTCCAAGGACCAGCGTGCTGATATGTGTACTGATGGACAGCCATAGACTTCCTGTGTGTGCTGACGGACACACACAGACACACACACACGTCCTGTGTGTGATGACGGACACACATAGACGTCCTGTGTGTGCTGACGGACAGCCATTGACAGCCACGAACGTCCTGTGTGTGCTGGCGGACACCCACAGACACACACGGACACAGACGGACAGCCACGGACGTCCTGTGTGTCCTGGCGGACACCCACAGACATCTTGTGTGTACTGAACAGACAGCCCACGTGGGCCAAAATCACCCAAACAGTCCACGGGGAGGGCCAGCGTTCGGAGTCCAAGAACCAACGTGCTGAAATTTGAACTGATGGACAGACACGGACGTCCTGTGTGTGCTGACGGTCACAGACGGACACACACAGACAGCCACAGACGTCCTGTGTGTGCTGGAGGACACCCACGGACATCCTGTGTGTACTGACCAGACATCCCACGTGGGCCAAAATCACCCGAACAGTCCACGGGAAGGGTCAGCGTGCTGAGTCCAAGGACAAACGTGCTTAAATGTGTACTGATGGACAGCCACGGACGTCCTATGTGTGCTGACGGACACACACGGACACACACGGACAGCCCCGGACGTCCTGTGTGTGCTGACGGACACACACGGACGTCCTGTGTGTGCTGACGGACACCCACACACGTCCTGTGTGTGCTGACTGCTGATGGACACCCACGGACGTCCTGTGTGTACTGAACAGATAGCCCACATGGGCCAAAATCACCCGAACAGTCCACGGGAAGGTTAGCATGCTGAGTCCAATGACCAACGTGCTGATATGTGTACTGATGGACAGCCACAAACGTCCTGTGTGTGCTGACGGACACACACGGACACACACGGACAGCCAGGGATGTCCTGTGTGTACAGACGAACACCCACGGACGTCCTGTGTGTACTGAACAGACAGACCACGTGGGCCAAAATCACCCGAACCGTCCACGGGAAGGGCCAGCATGCTGAGTCCAAGGACCAGTGTGCTGACAGACACACACGGACGTCCTGCGTGTGCTGACGGACACACAGGGACGTCCTGTGTGTGCTGACAGACAGCCACAGACAGCCACAAACATCCTGTGTATTCTGGCAGACACACACGGACACACACAGACAGCCACAGACGTCCCGTGTGTGCTGACGGACACCCACGGAAAGCCACAGACGTCATGTGTGTGCTGGCGGACACCCACGGACGTCCTATGTACTGAACAAACAGCCCACGTGGGCCAAAATCACCCAAACAGTCCACAGGAATAGCTAGCGTGCTGAGTCCAAGGACCAACGTCCTGATATGTGTACTGATGGATAGCAACGGACGTCCTGTGTGTGCTGACGCACGCAGACAAACACACACGGACAGCCACGAACGTCCTGTGTGTGCTGGCGGACACCCACAGACGTCCTGTGTGTACTGACCAGACAGCCCACGTGGGCCAAAATCACCCGAACAGTCCACGGGAAGGGTCAACGTGCTGAGTCCAAGGACCAACATGCTGATATGTGTACTGATGGACAGTCACGGACGTCATGTGTGTGCTGACGGACACACACGGACAGCCGCGGACGTCCTCTGTGAGCTGACGGACACACACGAATGTCCTGTGTGTGCTGACGGACCCCCACGGACGTCCTGTGTGTACTGAACAGACAGCCCACGTTGGCCAAAATCACCCGAACAGTCCACGGGAAGGGTCAGCACGCTGAGTCCAAGGACCAACGTGCTGATATGTGTACTGATGGACAGCCACAGACGTCTTGTGTGTGCTGAAAGACAGACACGGACACACACGGACAGCCACAGACGTCCAGTGTGTGCTGTAGGACAGCCACGGACGTCCTATGTGTGCTGGCGGACACCCACGGACATCCTTTGTGTACTGAACAGACAGCCCACGTGGGCCCAAATCACCAAAACAGTCCACGAGAAGGGCCAGGGTGCTGAGTCCAAGGACCAACGTGCTGATATGTGTACTGATGGACAGCCACGGACGTCCTGTGTATGCTGACGGACAAACACAGACACACATGGACAGCCACGGACGTCCTGTATGTGTTGACGGGACACACACGGACGTCATGTGTGTGCTGACGGACACCCACAAACGTCATGTATGTGCTGACGGACACACACGGACAGTCACGGACGTCCTTTGTGTGCTTACGGACAGCCACAGACGTCCTGTGTGTGCTGACGGACACACACGGACGTCCTGTGTGTGCTGACAAACAGCCACGGATAGCCACGAACATCCTGTGTATGCTGGCGGACACTCACAGACACACACGGACATACACGGACAGCCAAAGACGTCCTGTGTGTGCTGACGGACAGCCACATACAGCCACAGACGTCATGTGTGTGCTGGCGGACACCCGCGGATGTCCTGTGTGTACTGAACAGACAGCCCACACGGGCCAAAATCACCCAAACAGTCCACGGGAAGGGTCAGCGTGCTGAGTCCAGGGACCAACGTGCTGATATGTGTACTGATGGATAGCCACGGACGTCATGTGTGTGCTGATAGACACAGACGGACACACACGGACAGCCACGGACATCCTGTGTGTGCTGGCGGACACCCACGGACGTCCTGTGTATATTGACCAGACAGCCCACGTGGGCCAAAATCACCCGAACAGTCCAAGGGAAGGGTCAACGTTCTGAGTCCAAGGACCAACATGCTGATATGTGTACTGATAGACAGTCACGGACGTCCTGTGTGTGCTGACGGAGACACACGGACAGCCCCGGACGTCCTTTGTGTGCTGACGGACACACACGGACGTCCTGTGTGTGCAGGCGGATACCCATGGACGTCCTCTATGTACTGAACAAACAGCCCACGTGGGCCAAAATCACCCAAACATCCACGAGAAGGGCCAGCGTGCTGAGTCCAAGGACCAACGTGCTGATATGTATACTGATGGACAGCCACAGACGTCCTGTGTGTTCTGACGGACACACATGGACACACATGGACAGCCACGGACGTCCTGTGTGTGCTGACGGACACACAGGGACACACATGGACAGCCACAGGCGTCCTGTGTGTGCTGACGGACACACACGGACGTCCTATGTGTGCTGACGGACACCCACGGACGTCCTGTGTGTGCTGACGGACACACACAGACAGTCACGGACATCATGTGTGTGCTAACGGAGAGCCACAGACAGCCCCGGACGTCCTGTATATGCTGGCGGACACCCACGGACGTCCTGTGTGTACTGAACAGACAGCCCACGTGGGCAAAAATCACCCAAACAGTCCCAGGGAAGGGCCAGCGTGCTGAGTCCAAGGACCAACGTGTTGATATGTGTACTGATGGACAGCCACGGACGTCCTGTGTGTGCTGATGGACACACACGGATAGACACGAACACACATGGACAGCCACGGATGTCCTGTGTGTGCTGGCGGACACCCACAGACGTCCTGTGTGTACTGAACAGACAGCCCACGTGGGCCAAACTCACCCGAACAGTCCATGGGAAGGGTCAACGTGCTGACTCCAAGGACCAACGTGCTGATATGTGTACTGATGGACAGCCACGGACGTCCTGTATGTTCTAATGGACAGACACGGACACACACGAACAGCCACGGACGTCTTGTGTGTGCTGACGGACAGCCATGGACAGCCACGGACGTCCTGTGTGTGGTGGCAGACACCCACGGACGTCCTTTGTGTACTGAACAGACAGCCCACGTGGGCCAAAATCACCCAAACAGTCCACGAGAAGGGCCAGCGTGCTAAGTCCATGGAGCTACACATAGTTTTGTGAGTCCAAGTATGATAGGAAAAGGTTTGTTCCAGTATGGAACATGGGATGGTCTTGAACGAGTGAGTGCGGCCGGAGGGCAAGTTATGAACTCACTCGGTCTGGTTAAGGACATCCCTGTGGTGATCTTGGATAGGCCGATGCCTATAGATCTGATTGTTGTCCCCCTCAAGCATCATGAAGTGATCTTGGGCATGGACTGGTTGGGAAAGTATCGGGCAACTCTAGATTGTCACCGGGGGAAGGGTGCAACTTGAGTACGAGTTTGGACCCCGATTAAGTACCATGGAATCAAGCCAACCTCTTGTAGTTTGGTGGTTTCAGCAGTCCAAGTAGAACGGATACTTGGAAATGGTTGTGAGGCCTTTTTGGCTACCATTTGCACTGATGAGGTTGTAAGGGCCTGTGACCCAGAGGGTATACCGTTGGTTCGGGAATTTCAGGATGTGTTTGGGGCACTACAGGGCATTCCCCCTGATAGGGCTGACCCATTCATCATTGAATTGGAACCTGGAACGGCCCCATTATCATCAAGTCCTTATAGAATGAAACCAGCTGAGATGGCAGAGCTGAAGAAGCAACTTGAGGAGTTGCTTGAGAAGGGGTTCATACGCCCTAGTGTATCACCTTGGGGAGCACCAGTCCTATTTGTTAAGAAAAAGGATGGTAGCTTTAGGTTGTGCATTGATTATAGGGGTTTGAACAGGGTGACTGTGAAGAACAAGTACCCTTTACCCAGGATTGATGAGTTGTTGGATCAACTCCGTGGAGCCAAGTGCTTCTCCAAGATTGACCTGGCCTCTGGGTATCATCAGATCCCCATTGCACCAGATGATGTGAGGAAGACAGCGTTCCGAACTAGGTATGGCCACTATGAGTTTGTCGGGCTGACCAATGCACCTGCTGCATTCATGAAGATGATGAACGGCATCTTCAGGGAATACTTGGACGAGTTTGTGATCATCTTCATTGATGATATACTCGTGTATTCCAAGACAAAGGAGGACCATGAAAGACACCTTAGGGCGGTGTTGGGCCGCCTGAGAGAACATAAGCTCTTTGCTAAGCTAAGCAAGTGTAGTTTCTGGCAGAAGAGCATTGGGTTCCTTGGACATGTGGTGTCTGATAAAGGAGTCTCAGTGGATCAAGATAAGATCAAATGTATCCAGGAATGGCCACATCCAAAGAATGCTACGGAAGTTAGAAGCTTCTTAGGGTTGGCTGGTTATTACAGGAAATATGTCAAGGGGTTCTCCAGCATAGCTCAACCTATGACTAAGCTGACAGGCAAGGATGTGAGGTTCACATGGTCTAAGGAGTGTGCGAAAAGTTTTGTAGCACTCAAGAACATGTTGACTAATGCACCTGTCCTGGTGTTGCCTGAGGCTGATCAGCCTTATGTGGTGTATACGGATGCGTCCATAACCGGTCTTGGTTGTGTTTTGACACAACATGGGAAGGTGATAGCCTATGCTTCCCGACAGCTAAGGAAGCATGAGGGTAACTATCCGACCCATGATTTGGAGATGGCTGCAGTAGTATTTGCATTAAAGATATGGAAATCATATCTTTATGGTGCCAGGGTGCAAATACTCACAGACCATAAGAGCTTGAAGTACATATTCACTCAGCCTGATTAAAACTTAAGGCAGAGGAGATGGATGGAGTTTGTTGCAGATTATGATCTGGACATAGCTTATCATCCTGGGAAAGCTAACCTAGTGGCTGATGCTTTGAGCCGCAGAAGGGCTGAAGTGTCATCTTAGAGGGAGGCGGATGAGGCCTGGATGAAAATCTAAAGAAGGTAGCCACCAATGACAAGACCGAGTACCAGATAACTGACAATGGTACCATCTTGGTCAATGGGAGGGTCAGTGTTCCTAATGATAAGGAACTCAAAGAAGAGATTATGAGACAGGCTCATAAGTCTAAGTTTTCAGTTCATCCTGGACTGAACAAGATGTATAGGGATCTGAAAAGGTACTACCATTGGGTGAGGATGAAATCTGATGTTGCAGAGTGGGTGGCTAAGTGTCCCACTTGTCAACTGGTGAAGGCAGAACATCAGGTTCCCAGTGGTCTACTTCAGAACCTACCCATACCAGAATGGAAATGGGATCACATCACTACCAGGAATAAGAAAGATGCAGTATGGGTTGTGGTTGATCGGCTGACCAAGTCGGCTCATTTCCTGCCTATCAAGAAAGGGGATGGGGTCGACCGGATTGTGCAAGTGTACCTAGACGAGGTAGTGAGGTTGCATGGTGTTCCAGCAAGCATTGTCTCGGACAGGGATCCAAGATTTACATCTTATTTCTGGCAGGCTTTCCAAAAGGCCTTGGGAACCAGAGTGAATATGAGCACATCTTATCATCCTCAGACGGATGGGCAGTCTGAAAGGACAATCCAAACCTTGGAGGATATGCTCATGGCGTGTGTGTTAGACTGGGGAGAGTCTTGGGAAAAACACTTACCCTTAGTGGAGTTTGCTTACAACAACAGCTTCCATACAAGCATTGGTATGTCGCCATATGAGGCTTTGTATGGTAGGCCGTGCAGGACACCCCTATGCTGGACCCAAGTGGGGGAGCGTAGCATGTTGGGTCCTGAGATTGTAGAACAGACCACTGAGAAGATCAGGATGGTCAAAGAGAAGATGAAAGAGGCGCAGGACCGCCAAAAGAGCTATGCAGACAAGCGTAGGAAACATCTTGAGTTTGAGGTCAATGACCTGGTGTATCTCAAGATGATTACCTTTAAGGGTAGGACCAGGGTTTCTGGACGAAAGAAACTGGATCCTAGGTACTTGGGTCCATTCAGGATCATAGAGAGAGTGGGTGCAGTGGCATACAAGTTGGACTTGCCATCAGCAATGGATGCATACCACAATGTGTTCCATGTATCCCAACTCCGGAAATGCTTGTCTGAACAAGACATTGTCTTGCCCGAGATTCCTGCTGACCTTGGTAAGGACCTGGCTTTGGAAACCTTGCCGGTTCGGATTATGGATCGGTCAGAGAAAGCTATGAGAAAGAAGACAGTTCCCATGATCAAAGTGGTGTGGGATTACAACGGTAAAGACCTCATCACTTGGGAAACAGAAGCAAAAATGAAAGCTATGTATCCGGATTGGTACAGACAATTTCTTCCTGAGGAAACACTTAACATGGATTCGAGGACGAATCCCAAGTTAGTGGGGGAGACTTTTCATGTCCCCGATCCTAGATAGGATCGCCCGGACGGGCCATGGTGCGGGGAGACGCACCAGTCAGGTCATTAGACCTTTAGACAAGCGTATCATGTCCCTGAATGAAGGCAGCTGGACGAGTGTTGGTTTGAGTTCAATCAGCTCGGTTCAGCTAGTATTCAGTTCACCATGATCTGTTCAGCTCACAGGAGCTGGTGGAGTAGCTCACTCAGCTGGGAACAGCTGGAGGTCAGCTCAATCCGGTGAACGGTGCGTTCTGGTTCGGATCAGTGTGGACGAGTCCGGGACGGTTACTGGGCGAGCCGATGGTCCGGGTGCAGGACGGTTCGACCAAATTGGTCTTAGGCTTGGGACAGGGAGTGGGCAAGCTTCCAGAGTGTGAGCTGAGGCTCAGTGATCGATTTGTCAAAGGAAGAAAAGGGGAGAAACCGCCAATGGGCGGTTATGGGACGGTTTTGGGAAGAAGGGATGTGATTTTTGGTAACTGTTCGCCCAGGCGGTTGGGGACAGTTTAAGTCGTCCTCTCTCTCTCATTTCTGCCATTCTGGTCGATTTTTACTCACTTTCACACAGAGAGAAACACAGAGAAAATTCAAGAGAGAAAGAGAGACACAAACCTTGGATTGGCCGATTTGATCCAAGAGATTGTTCTTGAGTGTTGTAAGACCCGTTCCTGGTCTCTTGACCCAACTGGATACGAATGCTTACTTATTAATTTCTTTGCTTGTTTGATCCATTTTAAGTCTTTTATTTGCTAAGTCATATTCGAATATGAGGTTCATAAACAAAGGAACAGATTGCACAGCGGAATAACAATGTATAAACTTTGTATTACTTAGAAACATGAGATTCAATACACAACTTCTTAACAGTCTCATAGACAATCACTAGTTCATCCCTAGTATCATCTAACCACACGTTACACAGCCTCTCACTGACCAAGCCTTCACGGCTCCTTGGCTTGACCAGAACCATCCTTAGTTCCTGAAACCACAACCAGATAAGCATTAATCATAACCGAGAATAGAACGGATTGATTCTACAATGCTTGGCTTGGTTCCTAGAACTTAGATAAACCTCAGTCAACATAATCATAAAACGTATGAACCTACCTACCGTATCCTAAGTCATTCAACCAACCACCCCTTGACTTAGAATCAGATAGATAGTCCAGAATAGATAACAGAACACACGAACAGATCCGGATCGTCCCCAAAGACCAATCCGTCTAACCGGATAGAATCTAGGTGCGACCGGCCAATGGAGTCCGGCTCGATGGCCCAATGGACTCCCTTACCTGATCCGGCCTTAGGCCTGGATCCAATCGGCCGAGTAAGCCTCAAGCCTAATCCGGAAGGCTTAGCAACCAATCAGACCTTGTCTTGACTAGACAAGCCATAGGCTGATCCATAAGGATCGGTCCTAACCTGTCCCGAAAGACACCGTTTGGAACATGTACCCTTTGGCCATTCGTGCCTCTTGGACACTCGTGACTCTTGACAACTCGTGCCCTTTGGGTCATTCCCAACCGTTCGTCCTAACCGCCCAGTCTTGGTGCGATCGGATCATCCCACTAACCGACCCGTGTCTAGGCTAGCGGTTTGATTATGTTCGGCCAAAGCCTAGGGACGTGTCCCTTGGACTCAACCAACACAACCTTTCGTGTTTAACCAGAGAGAAGAGAAGAGAAACGAATTGAAACAGATAAGGAGAGCCGGATGGGACTTAGGAACCGAGCAGAGCCGCGGTGCGGTCGCATGGACCGTCCGTTCGGTCTGATGGAGCCACGGCCCATCACATACCTTGTGAACCACGTCTGGGTTCTCCATGCTCTTCTCCTTGTCTTGATCTCCCATTCTTGACCGGAGTTAGTTCTCAAACGATCAGAGTCGCCGGAACACAACACCACCACAATCGGCCTTTCTCTTGGCCGGAACTCTCTCTTTCTCTCTTTCTTTCTCTCTACGGTTTCTCTGAGTATTTTACTCTGGAATTGGATAATGAAATCGACCAGAGAGCCCCCATATTTATAGAAAACGAGGGGGTAAGTCTTGCCCCACGAACAGGCATGACTTGCTAGCGAATGGGCACCATCGGCCAAGGGTTGTCCCCTTTCGGCCACTTGCATCCCTTCGCCCTTTCTGATTGGGTTTGGGGTCGGCCACAAGCCCAACCCACGCCCCAAGCCTCCTGGACTTAGCCCATGGCCTTGTCCTAAGACCCAACAGCCCATGGCCTCATGGCCGGACCTCACAGCCCGCCACTGACCCGGACCCGGACCATCGGCCTAAAGCCCGGACAGTCCGTCTAGCTGAGATGAGCTGACTCTCAGCTGCCTCAGCTGAGTGAGCTAGTAGTCCAGCTAGTGGAGCTGACCTAGTAGGGACTGAGCTGGAGTGAACTGAACCTAGCTTCCTTGAGCTGGCCGAGCTACTCGTCCACTTCGTCCAGCTACCGTCTTACTCGTCCTAGCTGTCTCTTAGCTTGTATAAGGTTAAGTCTAAGTTTCCTTATGTCCTTAACCTTCTTTCTCGACCATGGAACGCTTGCCTTGATGTCCTAGGACTGGCTTGCACGTTTCCTCGAACCATGGCCGTCCCAACAATCCTACTCAGGATTGGGGGCGTGACAAGTCTCCCCCCCTTGGGATGGATTCGTCCTCGAATCCGAATCGAATGCTTCCTCGGAAACAAACTGATCCAACCACTCTGGGTACTCTGCTTTCATTCTAGCTTCGGTTTCCCAAGTGATTATATCTTGACCATTACAGTCCCAGACGACCTTGACCATCTGGACCGTCTTCTTCCTTGTTGCTTTTTCCATCCTATCTATGATTCGAACTGGTCTTGTTTCCAAGGTTAGGTTCTTACCAAGATCGTCTGGAATGGCAGGAAGAGCGATGTCTTGGTCCGTCAAACATTTCCGAAGTTGGGAGACGTGGAACACATTATGGAATGCGTCCATCTTGGCCGGCAAGTCCAACTTATAGGCCACCATCCCAACTCTTTCAATGACCTTGAACGGCCCCAAGTATCTTGGATCTAACTTCCGTCTTCCGGAGATCCGGACTCGTCCTTTGAAGGTAATCATTTTGAGATACACCAAGTCACCTACTTGGAACTCGAGATCTTTCCTTCTTCGATCTGCATAGTTCTTTTGGCGGTCTTGTGCCTGTCTCATCTTGTCCCTCAAGAACTTGATCTTTTCGGTTGTCTCTTTGACAATCTCCGGACCAATCATGCTGCGTTCCCCAACTTGGGTCCAGAATAAGGGTGTCCTGCATGGACGCCCAATACTACTATGGAAGCTATTGTTGTAAGCAAAGTCTACCAGAGGTAGATGTTTCTCCCAGGAATCACCCCAGTCTAGAACACATGCTCGCAACATATCTTCCAATGTCTGGATCGTACGTTCAGACTGTCCATCCGTCTGTGGGTGATAGGCTGTACTCATGTTCACTCTTGTTCCTAAAGCTTTTTGGAAAGCCTTCCAGAAGTAAGATGTGAACCTTGAATCCCTATCTGATACTATGCTTGCCGGCACACCATGTAGTCGGACGATCTCATCAATGTACTTACGTACAATCTGATCTACCCCATCCGACTTTTTGATAGCCAGGAAGTGTGCTGATTTGGTTAGGCGATCAACCACAACCCAAACCGCATCTTTCTTATTCCTCGTGGTAGGGAACCCAGTCACAAAGTCCATTGTGATGTGATCCCATTTCCATTCTGGAATAGGCAAGCTTTGTAATAACCCACTAGGCACTTGATGTTCTGTTTTGATGAGTTGGCAAGTGGAACATGTTGGGGTCAAAAACGGTTACGACAAATTTAACATTAAAAACGTCCGAGGAAGAAAATAAGAATTCCTCCGAAGAGTACTTTTCGAAATAGATTCTTCCTTACGAAAAAGCTTTACGGAAGAAAGAATCGAGATGTCCGACGAAAGCCCGCTCGGTGCTCGGCCAAGCTCGGTTGCTACATAGCGTCCGAGAGATCGTCCCGCTCGGTCGCTACGTAGCGACCGAGCGATCGTCCCGCTCGGTCGCTACGTAGGGACCTAGCTCGGCCAATCTCGGTCGCTACGTAGTGACCGAGCGATTGTCCCGCTCGGTCGCTACGTAGCGACCGAGCTGAGCCAAAGCTCGGTCGCTACGTAGCGACCAAGCGATCGTCCCGCTCGGTCGCTACGTAGCGACGAGCGATCGTCCCGCTCGGTCGCTACGTAGCGACCGAGCTCGAGCCAAAGCTCGGTCGCTACGTAGCGACCGAGCGATCGTCCCGCTCGGTCGCTACGTAGCGACCGGGCTCGAGCCGAAGTTCGGTCGCTGTGTAGCGATTGAACTCTTCCGGACATCGACAGACATCAATCCATGCATTCTCGTCAAATCTTCGAACGCTATCTCCCGAAGACCGTAGCAAGCTCAGTCCACGTTTTCCGCTATTCCAACTCATCGATCAAACTTCGCGGATGAGAAACCGCGGAAAATTCGTAGTAAACGTGTCGAGTCGGAAGACGGCCCAAAGGGACCTAAAACACGACTCGAGGCCCATCCTACGATTTCCTAACCCAAAGCCCGTAAACCGCAGCACGGTTTACGCTTGGCCCACAAGGAAGGATAAATGTCAAGTTTCCGCGGATAAATACGGAAGTTTTGAAGATAATTGTGAAGATCGGGAAAAATGGAATATCTCCATTTTTATGCTATGACGGCTTAAGGGCAGAAGAGTAAAAGCGTAAACCGACCTTGGAGCTAGTATATAAGGAGTCCTAGGCGAGGAGCATGGGGGAGAACTTTTTCAGAGCAAACTTAGCACTTAGAGCGATTTAGGCAATTTTCCGTTTTGTTATTTCGAGCTGCGACTCAATTAGGTTTAGCCGTCTTAGGGTTGCTAGAACTAGGAATCTCGCCGACAGCTCTCGAGCCCAGGCTTATACCTTGTTGTAAACGCTCATACGCAGATTCGGAATAAGATCTTCTTTGCTCTCTTTTCGATTTATTATACTTTAACGTTGTTATTCTCGTGTTCTGATTGCTTGACGTGTGGTAATTAGCAGATATCCGGGTCCTCTGGGAAATTAGGGTTTTCCTAGTTTCCTTATTTAAACGGAAATCGACGGTGTGAATTTCGGTTCCCACAGTTTGGCGCTAGAAGGAGGGGGACATACGGATCAATCTAACCCGCAAAAGCCACTCAACGATCAGGACCGGTATGCAAGATTCGACATGCGCGAACGTTATCTCATTCAAGGGGGGAGCAACGATCGATCGAGCCAAACCTCGAAACGACCTCCTTGTTATCGAGTTGACGATTCGAGATATCGACGTCGCTAGAGTGCTAATCGATACCGGAAGTTCGGCCGATATCATCTTCAAAGACACTCTCGAAAAGATGGGGATCAATCAATCCGAAGTCACGAAATGCCCAAGCCCACTGCTGGGGCTTTCGGGGGAAACGACCATGGCCTATGGATCGATTAATCTCGCTGTCAAAGCCGGAACCGTGACGAACGTCACAGAGTTTCTAGTCGTTGACCGTCCTGCATCTTACAACGTTATCATGGGAACACCATGCGCGCAATCCCATCAACCTACCATCTTTGCCTCAAGTTCCCGACCCCTAACGGAGTCGAGGTAATTTGGGGAAATCCGAGAGTTTCACAGGTATGTTTCGCCGCGGAACTGAAGCGAAAGAGACCGATCCTCGAAATCACTCCTAGAAAAGCGGAGAAAAAGACCTCCAGCAAAGATACGCGAAGTCAGGATTCAGCGGAATTCTTCTGGCAGTCTCGCAGCATCGCAGCTCTAGATGAAAAACGCGAGCCAACATGCGAACCCGTGGTAACGATCTGTCTCGACGAAGCCTTCCCAGAACGCTGCGTCGAGATTGGAGCCAATCTCCACGAACCTTTAAGGACAGAACTCATAACCTGTCTTAAAAAGAACCTTAATACTTTCGCATGGGCTGCAGAAGATATGCCGGGAATCGACATTAACATAACATGTCACGAGCTGAATATCGACCCAACGTTCAAACCCGTCAAACAGAAAAGACGGAAGCTAGGACCCGAACGTGCTGCCGCAGTAAACGATGAGGTCGAAAAATTGCTTAAAGTTGGGTCGATAACAGAAGTAAGGTACCCGGACTGGCTCGCCAACCCCATAGTAGTCAAAAAGAAGAACGGGAAGTGGCGAGTTTGCGTGGATTTTACCGACCTAAACAAGGCATGTCCAAAGGATAGCTTCCCTTTACCACATATCGATCGATTGGTAGAAGCAACAGCGGGCAACGAACTCTTATCCTTCATGGATGCCTTCTCAGGTTATAATCAAATTAGGATGAATCCCGACGATCGTGAAAAGACTGCGTTCATTACCGATCGCGGAACTTATTGCTACAAGGTAATGCCCTTCGGCCTCAAAAACGCTGGTGCAACTTACCAACGACTCGTGAACCGAATGTTCTCCAAACAACTCGGAAAAACGATGGAGGTTTATATCGACGACATGCTCGTCAAATCCCTCAAAGCAAGAGATCACGTGTCACATCTCGAAGAATGCTTTGCACAACTAAATTCCCATAACATGAAGCTCAACCCGACAAAATGTAGATTCGCCGTGGCATCAGGGGAATTCCTCGGCTACTTGGTCACATACCGCAGCATCGAAGCAAATCCAAAACAGATCAACGCTCTAATCGAGATGGCTTCACCAAAGAATAAACGGGAAGTCCAAAGACTGACCGGCAGAATCGCAGCACTTAACCGATTTATTTCACGATCAACAGATAAGTGCCTGCCCTTCTACGACGTCCTGCGAGGAAATAAAAAATTCGAATGGTCGGAAGAGTGCGAAAACGCCTTCCAACAGCTGAAGCGTTATTTAGCTACTCCTCCAGTCCTCGCAAAACCCGTGGAAGGGGAGCCTTTATTCTTGTACATCGCGGTGTCAGCAACGGCCGTAAGCGGAGTCCTGATCAGGGAAGAACGCGGGGAGCAGAAACCTATTTTTTACATAAGCAAAACCTTGCTGGATGCCGAATCTAGGTATCCATTGATGGAAAAATTGGCGTGCGCGGTTGTAACATCGGCCCGAAAACTAAGACCATATTTCCAATCCCACACAATCGTCATCCTCACGACTTTTCCCTTACGGACAATTTTGCATAGCCCGAGTCAATCAGGCCGACTGGCTAAGTGGGCGGTCGAGTTGAGCGAGTATGACATCGAATACCGACCAAGGACGAGCGCAAAATCACAAGTGCTCGCAGACTTCTTGGTCGAACTTCCAACGGGAACAATAACCAATGAGGAACCAAATTCCACCTGGCTCCTCCACGTCGACGGATCCTCATCCAAGCAAGGATCAGGTATCGGGATCCGTCTCACATCTCCAACGAGCGAGATCTTGGAACAATCGTTCAGGCTGGAATTCCATGCCTCAAACAACGAGGCCGAATACGAAGCATTAATCGCAGGTCTACGTTTGGCTCACGGCTTAAAAATACGTAATCTCCACGCTTACTGCGACTCCCAGTTAGTGGCCAGTCAATTCAGCGGAGAGTATGAAGCCAGAGACGAACGGATGGACGCGTACCTCAAACTGGTCCAAGGTCTAGCTCAAGACTTCGACTGTTTCGCCCTTACCCGGATCCCCCGTTCCGAGAATGTCCAGGCGGACGCCCTCGCGGCCCTAGCATCAAGTTCCGATCCAGGACTCAAAAGGGTAATTCCGGTCGAATTCATCGAACATCCGAGTATCGGACCGCCAGTCGTCGTCAATCTCATAGAGGGTCAAGACGACGAGGAAGAAGAAATTACGATACCACCACCATCGGAGCAATCTGATTACGGCTGTGATACCCCATGGCTTCAGACGATTCGAGACTACATTGTCGACGGGCAACTGCCCGCCGAAAAATGGGCAGCTCGCAAGGTCCGAACACAGGCCGCACGCTACGTAACAGTGGACGGCGAAATCTACAAATGGAGATTCTCCGGACCACTCCTGACGTGCCTGGAAGGAGAAAAGGCGAGGAAAGTAATGAAGGAAATACATTCCGGCTCCTGCGGCAACCATTCCGGCGGAAGATCACTAGCCGTGAAAATCAAACGCCATGGATACTATTGGCCAACAATGATCGGAGATTGCGAGAAATTCGCACGAAAATGCGAAAAATGCCAAAGGCATGCGCCAACTATCCGACAACCGGCCGAAGTTCTTTCCTCCATCACATCGCCTTATCCCTTTATGCGCTGGGCCATGGATATTGTCGGACCTCTGCATAATTCAAAGCAAAAGCGTTTCCTTCTAGTCCTTACCGATTTTTTCTCAAAATGGGTAGAGGCGGACTCGTACGCAAGTATAAAAGACGTCCAAGTCGAGAATTTCGTATGGAAAAACATCATCTGTAGGCATGGAGTTCCTTACGAAATCGTAACCGATAACGGGTCTCAGTTCATTTCCACCCGATTCGAGGCATTCTGCAAAAAATGGAAGATACGACTCAACAAGTCAACTCCCAGATATCCGCAGTGCAACGGACAGGCTGAAACAATCAACAAGACCATTCTCGACGGACTGAAGAAACGCTTAGAGGCCAAAAAAGGTAGATGGGCCAACGAACTCGAGGGAGTCCTCTGGTCTCACCGTACCACCCCAAGGCGAGCAACGGGAGAAACTCCCTTTGCCCTGGTATACGGCACGGAATGCATGATTCCCGCATAAGTAGAATTTCCCGGTTTTCGAACAAGGTTCTTACCCGAACGAGAGGAACTCAACGATGCTATGCTCTTGGATGATCTCGACCTCATTAACGAGCGCCGAGATCGAGCGCTCATCCGAATTCAAAACTACCAGCACGCCGCTGCGAGATACTATAATTCCAACGTACGGAATCGTAGGTTCAATCAGGGAGATCTGGTCCTTCGCAAAGTCTTCCAAAACACCGCTGAACGAAACGCGGGAAAACTTGGAGCAAACTGGGAAGGTCCCTATAAAATCAAAAAAGTCGTCCGACCAGGTTCTTACGAAATAGCCAACATGCAGGGCATAAAAATCCCTAGAACCTGGAACGCGATGCATCTCAAAAAATACTATCACTAAACAAACCAACTCGCAATCACTGAACTACGAGACGGCTTGATCTCCGCAAGGAGTACGTAGGCAGTTTGTCGAAAGGCAAATTCAGCTGTCCCCCCTCATTAAAAAAGGGGGGGAGTGGGTACGTATACTCCTATACTCCCAAAAAATCGAAAAACTTCTTACCACGCTTTTGGTGTTTTCGACTTATCAAAACATCCTCACCCGTAAAATCAGAACGAGGTCTTCGGAAATTAGTCGGCCGCTTAGGAGAAGCAACCTTTAGCATCGCGAGACGTCGCAAAAGATGCCTCAAAGTTTATTTCTTTCAAGCGAACGAAACCTCCGTCACAAAAAAGGCATATATATATGCACACACTAACACTTATTTTGCGCAAAATATTCAAAACAACGGCACGCGCCACCAAGTCCGATGCTGATCACATCGAACTCACAAACGTCCTAAACAGACATAGCCATCTCACGGAGATGACTCTCTTACATCCGACACAAGGATAATAGCGCTATAAAAGAAATCCGAAATTTTGGTCTAGCACTTCCGGTCTCCGGAGAGATGCTCGGTTCGTATCAAACAAGTCATATAAGCCGAGAACCTATCGCGGACTTTACATCGATACGAATCAGGAAGAAATCGCGACAGGAAAAAACGATAGCCGGTTAGTCACCGCACAATCCTTAAACCGAAAGTAAACCTAGGTCTTGCCCTAAACCCAGCGCACTGGTCTCTAACATCTCAAAGACATGATATCGAAAGATAAGAGATTCTTAAACCATGCCCTATGTTTATGTTCGACACCTTCAGCACCCCCGCAGAGTTCACATCTCGCGGAAGAACTCTCGAAACAGATCTCGAATGAAACATTTCACAATCGAAGAAGGATATGAGACGACAACTCATCACCTTCCTCCCCACTATTCACAAACTCATAAAAAAGCGTTATCCGATTATCGTACTATAAAAAGAAAGCCGCGGAGCGGCAGGGATTCAAAGCCACACACGGCCTTTCCCGAAATACAAACAAGGCCATTCAAGGCCGAAACATAAAAAAAAAAAAAATCTCTCGCAAGAGATCTAACCCAAGTCACCCTCAGAACTTACGCCCCCTCTTCACCCGCTGCCTCATCCGAGCCTGGAGCCGCGCCGCTTCCGTTCTCTCCGACCATCGGGTCTTTCCCCTCTGGGTCTTCTGAACACGTCGGAAGGAAGCACGCGGATTTCAGGTCGGCCAGGATGAGACCGAAATCTCCATCCTCGGCCGCCATATCTCCCTTGCAGCCGGACAGTCGGGCCTCTTCGGCCTCCAAGGTCGGGGGAGTCTCACTTTGGAACGACCGAACCACGGCCATCCCGCCCTCAATCGTCGCCAAAGCGAAATCCCTGCTCCGGATACACTCGAGGGAACCCAGGGAAGCAGAAATTTTCGCCAAGCGAGCTTGAAACTCCGCACGAAGGGCATCCGTAGCCTCTTGGATCCCGCGGCGCGCTAGTCCCGCGTCACTCTCGATCTGACGCTGGAGTCGACGCACCTCCGAGGATTTGGCCTTCCTGGCCTTCTTTTCCTTAAGCAAGGAACTCGCCGTCTTCCCAAGGTCCCTCTCAAGCTCTCCTATCGCAACCTCGAGCTTCGACACTTTCGCAGAGTGAGAGTCCACATGGCCTCGGTTTCGGACCATCTGCCCTGAAGCTCCACCAACTCCCCGGAAAGGCGACTTGTCTCAGAACCACATTCGCTGATCATCCCATCGATCAACGATATGAACTGCAAACGGTGAGAATTCTTAAGACTAAGTCCGAGAAAAGAATGCACAAAAGACGATCGAGAATTCAAACAAGAGACAAACCTTTCCGCGAAGTCCCGAGGCTAGGCTCGATCCACCTCGCTGCGAAGTCTCCCCGTCGCCACTCTTGGCGAGTTTCCTCTTCCGACTCTTAGGCTGAGTATCCAGGACAGCGCTAGGAGCACGCAATGCCAGAACGATTTCCTTTCTGGCTGGAGGAGGAGGCATAGAGTCAGCAGCCTTCTCCTTGTCCTCGACGAGGATCGGAGTCGTGGAAGATCCCGCAGGAAGGGCTTGCGAGAGAGGAGCCATGACTTCGGTCCCATGACACGGGGCAACGACCTGCGCAGAAGAAGACGGAAACTCGGAGCCAGCTTGAGCTAGCTCTTTCTCGGCTTGGCGACGAACTAGTTTCTCTCGGAAAGAAATATGACCGGCAACACAAGCCGGCGCTTCCGCCGGAGAAGTTAGAACCAGAGCCGGAGAAGTGGCCTCGCCCATCTCGACGTCGGAATTCTTCTTATCACCTTGGGAGGAAGACATGTTGAAAGGGAAGTTATGAAACTAGAGAGGTTTTTGAAGGAATGAAGAAGGGAAGGTGTGAAGAAAATGAATGACAAGAGCTCACTACGTATAGAAGTATGGGTTCAGAATATCGTCTCGACAACTTTTTCCGCGGAGTTTAAAATGTGAATTTCGTCCGATACACTTAAGCTTGTCAAAGTCATCTATCCGCCCGCTAGAGTCATAACTCTAACGGGCTGGGGGGCTAACTGTTGGGGTCAAAAACGGTTACAAAAAAATTAACATTAAAAACGTCAGAGGAAGAAAATAAGAATTCCTCCGAAGAGTACTTTTCGAAATAGATTATTCCTTATGAAAAAGCTTTACGGAAGAAAGAATCGAGATGTCCGACAAAAGCCCGCTCGGTCGCTACGTAGCGAGCTCGGTCGCTACGTAGCCGAAGCTCGGTCGCTACGTAGTGACCGAGCGATCGTCCCGCTCGGTCGCTACGTAGCGACGGAGCTCGGCCAAGCTCGGTCGCTACGTAGCGACCGAGCGATCGTCCCGCTCGGTCGCTACGTAGCGACCAAGCGATCATCCCGCTCAGTCTCTACGTAGAGACCGAGCGATCGTCCCGCTCGGTCGTAACGTAGCGACCGGGCTCGAGCCAAAGTTCGGTCGCTGTGTAGCGATTGAACTCTTCCGGACATCGACATACATCAATCCATGCATTCTCGTCAAATCTTCGAACGCTATCTCTCGAAGACCGTAGCAAGCTCAGTCCACGTTTTCCGCTATTCCAACTCATCGATCAAACTTCGCGGATGAGAAACCACGGAAAATTCGTAGTAAACGTGTCGAGTCGGAAGACGGCCCAAAGGGACCTAAAACACGACTCGAGGCCCATCCTACGATTTCCTAACCCACAGCCCGTAAACCGCAGCACGGTTTACGCTTGGCCCACAAGGAAGGATAAATGTCAAGTTTTCCGCGGATAAATACGGAAGTTTTGAAGATAATTTGAAGATCGGGTAAAATGGAATATCTCCATTTA
>NW_022610337.1:0-17178 GCF_000309985.2 Brassica rapa | reverse complement strand
AAAGTGGGATAACTTCTTCATCCCAACTCCTATGAGATTTATTCAACTTCCTGGTGATTCTCCACCACTTTATGTATCCAAATCAAGCTTCTCACAAAGTGATTCATCCTGGTTTGATTGGAACGACGAAGAAGCTGTGCTATTCCCAAACTGGGAAACTGGAATCACCTGATTTGAAAGTGGGATAACTTCTTCGTCCACACTCCTATGAAATTTATTCAACTTCCTGGTGATTCTCCACCACTTTATGTATCCAAATCAAGCTTCTCACAAAGTGATTCATCCTGGTTTGATTGGAACGACGAAGAAGCTGTGCTATTCCCAAACTGGGAAACTGGAATCACCTGATTTGAAAGTGGGATAACTTCTTCATCCCAACTCCTATGAGATTTATTCAACTTCCTGGTGATTCTCCACCACTTTATGTATCCAAATCAAGCTTCTCACAAAGTGATTCATCCTGGTTTGATTGGAACGACGAAGAAGCTGTGCTATTCCCAAACTGGGAAACTGGAATCACCTGATTTGAAAGTGGGATAACTTCTTCTTCCCAACTCCTATGAGATTTATTCAACTTCCTGGTGATTCTCCACCACTTTATGTATCCAAATCAAGCTTCTCACAAAGTGATTCATCCTGGTTTGATTGGAACGACGAAGAAGCTGTGCTATTCCCAAACTGGGAAACTGGAATCACCTGATTTGAAAGTGGGATAACTTCTTCATCCCAACTCCTATGAGATTTATTCAACTTCCTGGTGATTCTCCACCACTTTATGTATCCAAATCAAGCTTCTCACAAAGTGATTCATCCTGGTTTGATTGGAACGACGAAGAAGCTGTGCTATTCCCAAACTGGGAAACTGGAATCACCTGATTTGAAAGTGGGATAACTTCTTCATCCCAACTCCTATGAGATTTATTCAACTTCCTGGTGATTCTCCACCACTTTATGTATCCAAATCAAGCTTCTCACAAAGTGATTCATCCTGGTTTGATTGGAACGACGAAGAAGCTGTGCTATTCCCAAACTGGGAAACTGGAATCACCTGATTTGAAAGTGGGATAACTTCTTCATCCCAACTCCTATGAGATTTATTCAACTTCCTGGTGATTCTCCACCACTTTATGTATCCAAATCAAGCTTCTCACAAAGTGATTCATCCTGGTTTGATTGGAACGACGAAGAAGCTGTGCTATTCCCAAACTGGGAAACTGGAATCACCTGATTTGAAAGTGGGATAACTTCTTCATCCCAACTCCTATGAGATTTATTCAACTTCCTGGTGATTCTCCACCACTTTATGTATCCAAATCAAGCTTCTCACAAAGTGATTCATCCTGGTTTGATTGGAACGACGAAGAAGCTGTGCTATTCCCAAACTGGGAAACTGGAATCACCTGATTTGAAAGTGGGATAACTTCTTCATCCCAACTCCTATGAGATTTATTCAACTTCCTGGTGATTCTCCACCACTTTATGTATCCAAATCAAGCTTCTCACAAAGTGATTCATCCTGGTTTGATTGGAACGACGAAGAAGCTGTGCTATTCCCAAACTGGGAAACTGGAATCACCTGATTTGAAAGTGGGATAACTTCTTCATCCCAACTCCTATGAGATTTATTCAACTTCCTGGTGATTCTCCACCACTTTATGTATCCAAATCAAGCTTCTCACAAAGTGATTCATCCTGGTTTGATTGGAACGACGAAGAAGCTGTGCTATTCCCAAACTGGGAAACTGGAATCACCTGATTTGAAAGTGGGATAACTTCTTCATCCCAACTCCTATGAGATTTATTCAACTTCCTGGTGATTCTCCACCACTTTATGTATCCAAATCAAGCTTCTCACAAAGTGATTCATCCTGGTTTGATTGGAACGACGAAGAAGCTGTGCTATTCCCAAACTGGGAAACTGGAATCACCTGATTTGAAAGTGGGATAACTTCTTTCCCAACTCCTATGAGATTTATTCAACTTCCTGGTGATTCTCCACCACTTTATGTATCCAAATCAAGCTTCTCACAAAGTGATTCATCCTGGTTTGATTGGAACGACGAAGAAGCTGTGCTATTCCCAAACTGGGAAACTGGAATCACCTGATTTGAAAGTGGGATAACTTCTTCATCCCAACTCCTATGAGATTTATTCAACTTCCTGGTGATTCTCCACCACTTTATGTATCCAAATCAAGCTTCTCACAAAGTGATTCATCCTGGTTTGATTGGAACGACGAAGAAGCTGTGCTATTCCCAAACTGGGAAACTGGAATCACCTGATTTGAAAGTGGGATAACTTCTTCATCCCAACTCCTATGAGATTTATTCAACTTCCTGGTGATTCTCCACCACTTTATGTATCCAAATCAAGCTTCTCACAAAGTGATTCATCCTGGTTTGATTGGAACGACGAAGAAGCTGTGCTATTCCCAAACTGGGAAACTGGAATCACCTGATTTGAAAGTGGGATAACTTCTTCATCCCAACTCCTATGAGATTTATTCAACTTCCTGGTGATTCTCCACCACTTTATGTATCCAAATCAAGCTTCTCACAAAGTGATTCATCCTGGTTTGATTGGAACGACGAAGAAGCTGTGCTATTCCCAAACTGGGAAACTGGAATCACCTGATTTGAAAGTGGGATAACTTCTTCATCCCAACTCCTATGAGATTTATTCAACTTCCTGGTGATTCTCCACCACTTTATGTATCCAAATCAAGCTTCTCACAAAGTGATTCATCCTGGTTTGATTGGAACGACGAAGAAGCTGTGCTATTCCCAAACTGGGAAACTGGAATCACCTGATTTGAAAGTGGGATAACTTCTTCATCCCAACTCCTATGAGATTTATTCAACTTCCTGGTGATTCTCCACCACTTTATGTATCCAAATCAAGCTTCTCACAAAGTGATTCATCCTGGTTTGATTGGAACGACGAAGAAGCTGTGCTATTCCCAAACTGGGAAACTGGAATCACCTGATTTGAAAGTGGGATAACTTCTTCATCCCAACTCCTATGAGATTTATTCAACTTCCTGGTGATTCTCCACCACTTTATGTATCCAAATCAAGCTTCTCACAAAGTGATTCATCCTGGTTTGATTGGAACGACGAAGAAGCTGTGCTATTCCCAAACTGGGAAACTGGAATCACCTGATTTGAAAGTGGGATAACTTCTTCCCAACTCCTATGAGATTTATTCAACTTCCTGGTGATTCTCCACCACTTTATGTATCCAAATCAAGCTTCTCACAAAGTGATTCATCCTGGTTTGATTGGAACGACGAAGAAGCTGTGCTATTCCCAAACTGGGAAACTGGAATCACCTGATTTGAAAGTGGGATAACTTCTTCATCCCAACTCCTATGAGATTTATTCAACTTCCTGGTGATTCTCCACCACTTTATGTATCCAAATCAAGCTTCTCACAAAGTGATTCATCCTGGTTTGATTGGAACGACGAAGAAGCTGTGCTATTCCCAAACTGGGAAACTGGAATCACCTGATTTGAAAGTGGGATAACTTCTTCATCCCAACTCCTATGAGATTTATTCAACTTCCTGGTGATTCTCCACCACTTTATGTATCCAAATCAAGCTTCTCACAAAGTGATTCATCCTGGTTTGATTGGAACGACGAAGAAGCTGTGCTATTCCCAAACTGGGAAACTGGAATCACCTGATTTGAAAGTGGGATAACTTCTTCATCCCAACTCCTATGAGATTTATTCAACTTCCTGGTGATTCTCCACCACTTTATGTATCCAAATCAAGCTTCTCACAAAGTGATTCATCCTGGTTTGATTGGAACGACGAAGAAGCTGTGCTATTCCCAAACTGGGAAACTGGAATCACCTGATTTGAAAGTGGGATAACTTCTTCATCCCAACTCCTATGAGATTTATTCAACTTCCTGGTGATTCTCCACCACTTTATGTATCCAAATCAAGCTTCTCACAAAGTGATTCATCCTGGTTTGATTGGAACGACGAAGAAGCTGTGCTATTCCCAAACTGGGAAACTGGAATCACCTGATTTGAAAGTGGGATAACTTCTTTTCCCAACTCCTATGAGATTTATTCAACTTCCTGGTGATTCTCCACCACTTTATGTATCCAAATCAAGCTTCTCACAAAGTGATTCATCCTGGTTTGATTGGAACGACGAAGAAGCTGTGCTATTCCCAAACTGGGAAACTGGAATCACCTGATTTGAAAGTGGGATAACTTCTTCATCCCAACTCCTATGAGATTTATTCAACTTCCTGGTGATTCTCCACCACTTTATGTATCCAAATCAAGCTTCTCACAAAGTGATTCATCCTGGTTTGATTGGAACGACGAAGAAGCTGTGCTATTCCCAAACTGGGAAACTGGAATCACCTGATTTGAAAGTGGGATAACTTCTTCTTCCCAACTCCTATGAGATTTATTCAACTTCCTGGTGATTCTCCACCACTTTATGTATCCAAATCAAGCTTCTCACAAAGTGATTCATCCTGGTTTGATTGGAACGACGAAGAAGCTGTGCTATTCCCAAACTGGGAAACTGGAATCACCTGATTTGAAAGTGGGATAACTTCTTCATCCCAACTCCTATGAGATTTATTCAACTTCCTGGTGATTCTCCACCACTTTATGTATCCAAATCAAGCTTCTCACAAAGTGATTCATCCTGGTTTGATTGGAACGACGAAGAAGCTGTGCTATTCCCAAACTGGGAAACTGGAATCACCTGATTTGAAAGTGGGATAACTTCTTCATCCCAACTCCTATGAGATTTATTCAACTTCCTGGTGATTCTCCACCACTTTATGTATCCAAATCAAGCTTCTCACAAAGTGATTCATCCTGGTTTGATTGGAACGACGAAGAAGCTGTGCTATTCCCAAACTGGGAAACTGGAATCACCTGATTTGAAAGTGGGATAACTTCTTTTCGCCAACTCCTATGAGATTTATTCAACTTCCTGGTGATTCTCCACCACTTTATGTATCCAAATCAAGCTTCTCACAAAGTGATTCATCCTGGTTTGATTGGAACGACGAAGAAGCTGTGCTATTCCCAAACTGGGAAACTGGAATCACCTGATTTGAAAGTGGGATAACTTCTTCATCCCAACTCCTATGAGATTTATTCAACTTCCTGGTGATTCTCCACCACTTTATGTATCCAAATCAAGCTTCTCACAAAGTGATTCATCCTGGTTTGATTGGAACGACGAAGAAGCTGTGCTATTCCCAAACTGGGAAACTGGAATCACCTGATTTGAAAGTGGGATAACTTCTTCATCCCAACTCCTATGAGATTTATTCAACTTCCTGGTGATTCTCCACCACTTTATGTATCCAAATCAAGCTTCTCACAAAGTGATTCATCCTGGTTTGATTGGAACGACGAAGAAGCTGTGCTATTCCCAAACTGGGAAACTGGAATCACCTGATTTGAAAGTGGGATAACTTCTTCATCCCAACTCCTATGAGATTTATTCAACTTCCTGGTGATTCTCCACCACTTTATGTATCCAAATCAAGCTTCTCACAAAGTGATTCATCCTGGTTTGATTGGAACGACGAAGAAGCTGTGCTATTCCCAAACTGGGAAACTGGAATCACCTGATTTGAAAGTGGGATAACTTCTTCATCCCAACTCCTATGAGATTTATTCAACTTCCTGGTGATTCTCCACCACTTTATGTATCCAAATCAAGCTTCTCACAAAGTGATTCATCCTGGTTTGATTGGAACGACGAAGAAGCTGTGCTATTCCCAAACTGGGAAACTGGAATCACCTGATTTGAAAGTGGGATAACTTCTTCATCCCAACTCCTATGAGATTTATTCAACTTCCTGGTGATTCTCCACCACTTTATGTATCCAAATCAAGCTTCTCACAAAGTGATTCATCCTGGTTTGATTGGAACGACGAAGAAGCTGTGCTATTCCCAAACTGGGAAACTGGAATCACCTGATTTGAAAGTGGGATAACTTCTTCATCCCAACTCCTATGAGATTTATTCAACTTCCTGGTGATTCTCCACCACTTTATGTATCCAAATCAAGCTTCTCACAAAGTGATTCATCCTGGTTTGATTGGAACGACGAAGAAGCTGTGCTATTCCCAAACTGGGAAACTGGAATCACCTGATTTGAAAGTGGGATAACTTCTTCATCCCAACTCCTATGAGATTTATTCAACTTCCTGGTGATTCTCCACCACTTTATGTATCCAAATCAAGCTTCTCACAAAGTGATTCATCCTGGTTTGATTGGAACGACGAAGAAGCTGTGCTATTCCCAAACTGGGAAACTGGAATCACCTGATTTGAAAGTGGGATAACTTCTTCATCCCAACTCCTATGAGATTTATTCAACTTCCTGGTGATTCTCCACCACTTTATGTATCCAAATCAAGCTTCTCACAAAGTGATTCATCCTGGTTTGATTGGAACGACGAAGAAGCTGTGCTATTCCCAAACTGGGAAACTGGAATCACCTGATTTGAAAGTGGGATAACTTCTTCATCCCAACTCCTATGAGATTTATTCAACTTCCTGGTGATTCTCCACCACTTTATGTATCCAAATCAAGCTTCTCACAAAGTGATTCATCCTGGTTTGATTGGAACGACGAAGAAGCTGTGCTATTCCCAAACTGGGAAACTGGAATCACCTGATTTGAAAGTGGGATAACTTCTTTCCCAACTCCTATGAGATTTATTCAACTTCCTGGTGATTCTCCACCACTTTATGTATCCAAATCAAGCTTCTCACAAAGTGATTCATCCTGGTTTGATTGGAACGACGAAGAAGCTGTGCTATTCCCAAACTGGGAAACTGGAATCACCTGATTTGAAAGTGGGATAACTTCTTCATCCCAACTCCTATGAGATTTATTCAACTTCCTGGTGATTCTCCACCACTTTATGTATCCAAATCAAGCTTCTCACAAAGTGATTCATCCTGGTTTGATTGGAACGACGAAGAAGCTGTGCTATTCCCAAACTGGGAAACTGGAATCACCTGATTTGAAAGTGGGATAACTTCTTCATCCCAACTCCTATGAGATTTATTCAACTTCCTGGTGATTCTCCACCACTTTATGTATCCAAATCAAGCTTCTCACAAAGTGATTCATCCTGGTTTGATTGGAACGACGAAGAAGCTGTGCTATTCCCAAACTGGGAAACTGGAATCACCTGATTTGAAAGTGGGATAACTTCTTCATCCCAACTCCTATGAGATTTATTCAACTTCCTGGTGATTCTCCACCACTTTATGTATCCAAATCAAGCTTCTCACAAAGTGATTCATCCTGGTTTGATTGGAACGACGAAGAAGCTGTGCTATTCCCAAACTGGGAAACTGGAATCACCTGATTTGAAAGTGGGATAACTTCTTCATCCCAACTCCTATGAGATTTATTCAACTTCCTGGTGATTCTCCACCACTTTATGTATCCAAATCAAGCTTCTCACAAAGTGATTCATCCTGGTTTGATTGGAACGACGAAGAAGCTGTGCTATTCCCAAACTGGGAAACTGGAATCACCTGATTTGAAAGTGGGATAACTTCTTCATCCCAACTCCTATGAGATTTATTCAACTTCCTGGTGATTCTCCACCACTTTATGTATCCAAATCAAGCTTCTCACAAAGTGATTCATCCTGGTTTGATTGGAACGACGAAGAAGCTGTGCTATTCCCAAACTGGGAAACTGGAATCACCTGATTTGAAAGTGGGATAACTTCTTCATCCCAACTCCTATGAGATTTATTCAACTTCCTGGTGATTCTCCACCACTTTATGTATCCAAATCAAGCTTCTCACAAAGTGATTCATCCTGGTTTGATTGGAACGACGAAGAAGCTGTGCTATTCCCAAACTGGGAAACTGGAATCACCTGATTTGAAAGTGGGATAACTTCTTCATCCCAACTCCTATGAGATTTATTCAACTTCCTGGTGATTCTCCACCACTTTATGTATCCAAATCAAGCTTCTCACAAAGTGATTCATCCTGGTTTGATTGGAACGACGAAGAAGCTGTGCTATTCCCAAACTGGGAAACTGGAATCACCTGATTTGAAAGTGGGATAACTTCTTCATCCCAACTCCTATGAGATTTATTCAACTTCCTGGTGATTCTCCACCACTTTATGTATCCAAATCAAGCTTCTCACAAAGTGATTCATCCTGGTTTGATTGGAACGACGAAGAAGCTGTGCTATTCCCAAACTGGGAAACTGGAATCACCTGATTTGAAAGTGGGATAACTTCTTTCCCAACTCCTATGAGATTTATTCAACTTCCTGGTGATTCTCCACCACTTTATGTATCCAAATCAAGCTTCTCACAAAGTGATTCATCCTGGTTTGATTGGAACGACGAAGAAGCTGTGCTATTCCCAAACTGGGAAACTGGAATCACCTGATTTGAAAGTGGGATAACTTCTTCATCCCAACTCCTATGAGATTTATTCAACTTCCTGGTGATTCTCCACCACTTTATGTATCCAAATCAAGCTTCTCACAAAGTGATTCATCCTGGTTTGATTGGAACGACGAAGAAGCTGTGCTATTCCCAAACTGGGAAACTGGAATCACCTGATTTGAAAGTGGGATAACTTCTTCATCCCAACTCCTATGAGATTTATTCAACTTCCTGGTGATTCTCCACCACTTTATGTATCCAAATCAAGCTTCTCACAAAGTGATTCATCCTGGTTTGATTGGAACGACGAAGAAGCTGTGCTATTCCCAAACTGGGAAACTGGAATCACCTGATTTGAAAGTGGGATAACTTCTTTCCCAACTCCTATGAGATTTATTCAACTTCCTGGTGATTCTCCACCACTTTATGTATCCAAATCAAGCTTCTCACAAAGTGATTCATCCTGGTTTGATTGGAACGACGAAGAAGCTGTGCTATTCCCAAACTGGGAAACTGGAATCACCTGATTTGAAAGTGGGATAACTTCTTCATCCCAACTCCTATGAGATTTATTCAACTTCCTGGTGATTCTCCACCACTTTATGTATCCAAATCAAGCTTCTCACAAAGTGATTCATCCTGGTTTGATTGGAACGACGAAGAAGCTGTGCTATTCCCAAACTGGGAAACTGGAATCACCTGATTTGAAAGTGGGATAACTTCTTCATCCCAACTCCTATGAGATTTATTCAACTTCCTGGTGATTCTCCACCACTTTATGTATCCAAATCAAGCTTCTCACAAAGTGATTCATCCTGGTTTGATTGGAACGACGAAGAAGCTGTGCTATTCCCAAACTGGGAAACTGGAATCACCTGATTTGAAAGTGGGATAACTTCTTCATCCCAACTCCTATGAGATTTATTCAACTTCCTGGTGATTCTCCACCACTTTATGTATCCAAATCAAGCTTCTCACAAAGTGATTCATCCTGGTTTGATTGGAACGACGAAGAAGCTGTGCTATTCCCAAACTGGGAAACTGGAATCACCTGATTTGAAAGTGGGATAACTTCTTCATCCCAACTCCTATGAGATTTATTCAACTTCCTGGTGATTCTCCACCACTTTATGTATCCAAATCAAGCTTCTCACAAAGTGATTCATCCTGGTTTGATTGGAACGACGAAGAAGCTGTGCTATTCCCAAACTGGGAAACTGGAATCACCTGATTTGAAAGTGGGATAACTTCTTCATCCCAACTCCTATGAGATTTATTCAACTTCCTGGTGATTCTCCACCACTTTATGTATCCAAATCAAGCTTCTCACAAAGTGATTCATCCTGGTTTGATTGGAACGACGAAGAAGCTGTGCTATTCCCAAACTGGGAAACTGGAATCACCTGATTTGAAAGTGGGATAACTTCTTCATCCCAACTCCTATGAGATTTATTCAACTTCCTGGTGATTCTCCACCACTTTATGTATCCAAATCAAGCTTCTCACAAAGTGATTCATCCTGGTTTGATTGGAACGACGAAGAAGCTGTGCTATTCCCAAACTGGGAAACTGGAATCACCTGATTTGAAAGTGGGATAACTTTTCCCAACTCCTATGAGATTTATTCAACTTCCTGGTGATTCTCCACCACTTTATGTATCCAAATCAAGCTTCTCACAAAGTGATTCATCCTGGTTTGATTGGAACGACGAAGAAGCTGTGCTATTCCCAAACTGGGAAACTGGAATCACCTGATTTGAAAGTGGGATAACTTCTTCATCCCAACTCCTATGAGATTTATTCAACTTCCTGGTGATTCTCCACCACTTTATGTATCCAAATCAAGCTTCTCACAAAGTGATTCATCCTGGTTTGATTGGAACGACGAAGAAGCTGTGCTATTCCCAAACTGGGAAACTGGAATCACCTGATTTGAAAGTGGGATAACTTCTTCATCCCAACTCCTATGAGATTTATTCAACTTCCTGGTGATTCTCCACCACTTTATGTATCCAAATCAAGCTTCTCACAAAGTGATTCATCCTGGTTTGATTGGAACGACGAAGAAGCTGTGCTATTCCCAAACTGGGAAACTGGAATCACCTGATTTGAAAGTGGGATAACTTCTTCATCCCAACTCCTATGAGATTTATTCAACTTCCTGGTGATTCTCCACCACTTTATGTATCCAAATCAAGCTTCTCACAAAGTGATTCATCCTGGTTTGATTGGAACGACGAAGAAGCTGTGCTATTCCCAAACTGGGAAACTGGAATCACCTGATTTGAAAGTGGGATAACTTCTTCATCCCAACTCCTATGAGATTTATTCAACTTCCTGGTGATTCTCCACCACTTTATGTATCCAAATCAAGCTTCTCACAAAGTGATTCATCCTGGTTTGATTGGAACGACGAAGAAGCTGTGCTATTCCCAAACTGGGAAACTGGAATCACCTGATTTGAAAGTGGGATAACTTCTTCATCCCAACTCCTATGAGATTTATTCAACTTCCTGGTGATTCTCCACCACTTTATGTATCCAAATCAAGCTTCTCACAAAGTGATTCATCCTGGTTTGATTGGAACGACGAAGAAGCTGTGCTATTCCCAAACTGGGAAACTGGAATCACCTGATTTGAAAGTGGGATAACTTCTTCATCCCAACTCCTATGAGATTTATTCAACTTCCTGGTGATTCTCCACCACTTTATGTATCCAAATCAAGCTTCTCACAAAGTGATTCATCCTGGTATGATTGGAACTATGAGATTAGAGAGTAGAATAGGTATTGAGAGATTAAGAGAGATTTGGTAAGAGATTAAGAGAAGTTTAGGAGAGATTGTGAAAGAAATGGAGAGATTTATGTATGAACCATGATGAACAAGAGAGAGACTAGAGAGAGAGTAACATGATTCGCATTAATTGATTAATCAGAGAGAGTTTACACTTATATATGAAGCTTAAGACACTAGGGTTTAGACTGCATAAAGGAGAAAGCATGTGAAGTCAAGATACAGCTAAGGGCGCATTTGAATCCTTCCAATGAGAGTCTCCACATGTGTAAGGCATCTTTGAATATGCCTTTACCTTTCCAGCTCTTGCCAGACTGTCAGACGCGTTCCTCCTTATCCTCTCAACGTTCGGATCAAGCTCAGCCTTAAGGTAAAGTAACTCTAGCTGGTTTACTTTTACCTGAGCTGAGTAACCCCTTAACCGCGCATGATGGTACGGCCTGATCGTCCGTACCCTTTGCCCTATCCGTACAGTCCGTACAAGATGCTTCTATCTTCCTCTCTAATGCTTCTACACTTCCTAAGGTCTCCTCTTCATACCATAAGGCTCTCTTCTTAACACTCCCCCTCAAGCTTAGCTTTGTGACAGTCTAAGCTTGGACAGCCATGAGACCTTCCTCATTAAAAACCTCACTAAGGAAAACCCATTGGGATAAAACCTTAATGAGGGAAAAAGAGTAAAGATCTCACAGCTGGGGATCAGCTCCTTCTCTTCCCAAGATCTATGAGTCCCAATCTAATGTGAATGGACTCCATAGTCTTCTGTCTCGCAGCCTTGGTGAACACATCAGCCAACTGATCTTCACTTCTCGTGTAGCAAGGTAAGATCACTCCAAGCACAATCATCTGTCTTACTTTGTGGCAATCAACCTCAATGTGCTTGGTTCTCTCATGGAACACCGAGTTGGATGCAATGTGAATGGCAGCTTGATTGTCGCAATGCATTGTCATTGGAGTGGCTTGATCAATCTCCAAGTGCTTCAAGATGCCTTTGATCCATACCAACTCGTTTGTAAGCTTCAGCATAGCTCTATACTCAGCTTCAGCACTTGAGCATGACACCACCTTCTGCTTCTTGCTCTTCCAAGTTACCAAGTTGCCTCCAATGAATGTGCAATAGCCGGTTGTTGATCTCCTGTCAGCTCTATCTCCTGCCCAATCAGCATCACAATAGCCCACCACTTCTGAGCTTCCATTGCATCCCATCCATACTCCTTGATCCGGCGAGCCATTCAGATACATCAACAGCCTCTCCACCATGCGCCAGTGATGTTCCTTGGGAAGCTGCATGTGTTGGCTCACCTGATTCACGGCAAAACATATATCAGGCCTTGTAATGGTAAGGTAAATCAATTTACCAACTAGTTTTCTATAGAGTTTAGGATCCTGGTAAGGTTTGCTGTCTTCAATCTCCCCCTCTCGTGGGACTTTGTAGCCATCCTCCATAGGCATCCTTGCTGTCTTGCCTCCATAAGCACCTGCACCTTTCAAAAGATCAAGTGTATACTTTCTTTGGGACATGAACAACCCTTCCTTGGATCTACATATCTCAATTCCAAGAAAGTATTTCATTTCTCCCAAGTCTTTAATCTCAAACATGGATTTAAGGAACTCCTTGGTTGCTATGATACCTTCCTTGTCACTCCCTGTGATAATGATATCATCAACATACACAAGGAGTGCAATCATACCTGAGGGTAGTGGTAAGAGTGAAGAGGGTGTGGTCTAGTTCAGACTTCTTGAAGCCTCGGCCATTCAGAGTTGTGCTCAACTTGTTATACCAAGCTCTTGGTGATTGCTTCAACCCATAAATGGCTTTCTTTAGCCTCAGAACATTCCCTCTCTTTACTAGATGTTCTAGGCCTGGTGGAGGATACATATACACTTCATCCTCAAGCTCTCCTTGCAGAAATGCATTCTTTACATCCATTTGCCACAATCCCCATCCAAGGTTCACAGCCAAGCTTAAAATAATCCTAATGGTGTGTAGCTTGGCTACTGGAGCAAATGTCTCAATGTAATCCTCTCCATATGTCTGAGTGAACCCTCTTGCTACTAGTCTAGTCTTCTTCCTCTCAATCGACCCATCAGCCTTGTACTTGATTGTAAAGATCCATCTACTAGACACAGCTTTCTTCCCTTTTGGTAGTTCACTCTCATACCATGTATCATTCTTTATCATAGCTCCTGATTCAGCTCCTACTGATTCCTTCCATTCCTTATCTTCCATTGCCTCTTCATAGCTTCTTGGAATGTGATTCTCATCTAAGTTTACCATGAAAGCACAATGTGCTTCTGGATATTGAGCAAAAGAACACACGGCCTGAGTAGGATGCTTCACAGCTTGGGCATTGTAGTACACTCTCGTGTTTACCCAACTAGAAGGATCCTTTCTCAGCCTTGTACTCCTTCTCAACACTGGCCCTTCTTGCGCCATTTCTTGTTCTTCTTCTACTTGTGGAGTCACTGCTTCAGTCTGTTCTTCAGCTTCAGCTCTAGCTTCTCCTTGTCTCTGATCTTCGTCATTCTGACTTTCATTCAGTTCTTCCCTTGCTGATCCTTCTCCACTTTGGACAGGAGAATCAGTTCCTCTGTTTCCTAGCTCACCGGCCTCTTCTAAGCCTTGGTCCTCTAGTTCAGATACTGATTCACTTCCCCCCTCATGTGCAAAGTGGGATGGTTCTTCTGCTGCAGCTGGAGTAGGTTCTGGACGCCTACTCTGATCCTGGGACACTCCAATTCCGAGCCCCTCTAGGATGTTTCTCAAGCAAGCAGCTCTTTCTGATGGCTGGGAGAGATCCTCCAAGTCTTCCCATGTCTGCTCATCATAGTATCCTTTGTCTTCCATGAATCTGACATCCCTTGACACTAGGACTCTCCTAGCAGTAGGATCATAGCATTTGTATCCCTTCTGTGAAGTAGAATACCCAATCATCATAGCCTTGGTGCTCTTTGCTTCTAGTTTGTTTCTCTGCTCGCCTGGTACAAGAACATAACACACGCATCCAAAGGTCCTCAGGTGATCCAAGACTGGCCTGCTCTTGTTGAGTACCTCAAATGGAGACTGATCTGCCAAGATCCTGGTTGGTATCCTGTTGATGAGATAGCACGCAGTCATCACAGCATCACTCCAATACCTCTTGGGAACCCCTTTGTGGAACATCATGGACCGGGACACCTCCATGAGATGTCTGTTCTTCCTTTCCGCAACTCCATTCTGCTGTGGAGTGTATGGGCAGCTAGTCTGGTGAAGAATCCCATGCTGAGCAAGGTGATCACGAAATGCATGCCCAGTATACTCCCCACCATTATCAGACCTGAAAATCTTAATCTTGGCATGATATTGGTTAGTCACATAGGCTTGAAAATTTTTAAATGCATCAAGGACCCTATCTTTAGTTTTAATCAATGTTAACCAGGTGTATTTGGATTTTTCATCAATGAATGTGACATAATACTTGTAATCATCCCTAGATAAGCAAGGTGCCGTCCAAACATCAGAGTGAATTAAATCAAAGCAAGTTTGCATAAAGAGTAGATGATCTCTGAAAAACAGTCTTACAATGTTTGCCCAAAATACATGCCTCACAATCATTATTTTTAAACATGACACCTGGTAACATAATGCTTAAAGCCCTAACATGTGGATGTCCTAGCCTAGCATGCCACAGAGCATCAGTACTTAAGGAAGAAACAGAACTAAACGAGAAACAAGAACTAGAAATAGGTGCAAGGTCTTCAATCATGTAAAGATCCCCCTTGGTAGCTCCTTGCCCAATCAACTTACTGCTCTTAATATCCTGAAACTTAACATCATTAGGACTGAAAATAACATTGCATTGAAGATCAGTAGTGCATTTCTTAACTGATAAAAGATTAGAGGTGAACTCAGGCATGTAAAAGGCTTTTGACTCCTTATTAAACAAGTTCAGTTTACCAATGCCCCTAATGGGAATTCTATCTCCATTTGCAATCATAACATGTCCAAGGGCAGGTTCTATGTCTTTTATCAGATTGTTATCACTAATCATGTGATGAGATGCACCAGAATCAATTATCAATGGTTTATGCAAGCTCCTAGCAGTATTGTTCTAGATGTTTCATTTTCAGCTTTCAGGCTCTTGACTACTCCTAACAATCTATCAGTTATGCTAGTATGAGCAGTGGCAGTACATGAGATTTTAAACATGTCTAGCAGTTTATCAGAGATACTAGGTAATGTATGAGCAGAGTATGAGTATCCAAGAGTGTTGCCTAGCATTTTACCAGACTCCTTGAGGGCTCGGATGAAAGCCTCAAAGTCAGCCTTGGTGATCACCTCCTGAGAAGTTAGAGCTCTGCCTTCACTTTCACCCGCCTTGACATTTGGACTAGCCCCTGATGAGCCGGCACCACTTGCTTCAGCAGAAAGGTGAGCCTTAGCTTCTCTATCCTTGTTGAACTTGCTAGGCCTGAGGTGTGGATGTAGGATCCAGCACTGACTCTTCTTATGCCCCTGCCGCTTGCAATGCTCACAGCTTCCCTCATACTTCTCATACTTCCTTCCATCTCCACGGTACGCTGCCTTGTTTGCTTGTTGCGCCTCTTCTGCTTTATGAGCCGTGGACATCCCCTTCTTGCCTCCAAACAACCCAAGAGAGCCTTCCTCCTTCTGAAGTTGTGCGCATACCTCCTCCATGGATGGGAGAGTTGGTGATCTCAGGATATGCTTGATCACATCCTGGTAGCTTTCATCTAGAGTCATCAATAGCCCAAACACCTGATCTTGCTCTCTCCTCTCAATGAGCGATTCCTCATCAGTAGTGTTGGGTCTAAGACTCTCAAGTTCGGACCACAAAGCTCCAAACTTCCCCATGTGCTTGGTGAGATCTTCTCCATCTTGCCTCAAGACACTGATGGTTTGCTTCAGATCAAACACCCGACTTATGTTGGACTTGTTTCCATACCTCTTATGGAGCATGTCCCAAAGGCGCTTAGGAGTCTCAAAGTGCACGTAAGCTTCAAGTATGGGGAGCTCCAGAGAGGCATGGAGCACAGACAGCACCATCAAATCCTCTTGGACCCATCTCTTTGCTTCAGCTACCGCAAGAGTCTTCCCGTCGCCTTCTTCTTCATCTTCTTTGGCCACTGGCTCCGGACCATCATCTGTGATGTGGTTCCACAGCCCTAGCCTTCCAATGGTAGTCCTCACCAACTGGGACCACATCAAGTAGTTCGAGCCTCCCTTCAGTGCAACCGGAACCGTCACCAGTTTGCTAAAGTTGGTCGTCTCCATCTCCTCTTCTTTATCACACAAGAACAAACTCGCAAATGTAAAGAAAGGAACAAGGGTCTCTCAATACCAAAGCCAACCTGGCTCTGATACCATATGAGATTAGAGAGTAGAATAGGTATTGAGAGATTAAGAGAGATTTGGTAAGAGATTAAGAGAAGTTTAGGAGAGATTGTGAAAGAAATGGAGAGATTTATGTATGAACCATGATGAACAAGAGAGAGACTAGAGAGAGAGTAACATGATTCGCATTAATTGATTAATCAGAGAGAGTTTACACTTATATATGAAGCTTAAGACACTAGGGTTTAGACTGCATAAAGGAGAAAGCATGTGAAGTCAAGATACAGCTAAGGGCGCATTTGAATCCTTCCAATGAGAGTCTCCACATGTGTAAGGCATCTTTGAATATGCCTTTACCTTTCCAGCTCTTGCCAGACTGTCAGACGCGTTCCTCCTTATCCTCTCAACGTTCGGATCAAGCTCAGCCTTAAGGTAAAGTAACTCTAGCTGGTTTACTTTTACCTGAGCTGAGTAACCCCTTAACCGCGCATGATGGTACGCCTGATCGTCCGTACCCTTTGCCCTATCCGTACAGTCCGTACAAGATGCTTCTATCTTCCTCTCTAATGCTTCTACACTTCCTAAGGTCTCCTCTTCATACCATAAGGCTCTTCTTA
>NW_022610336.1:0-34344 GCF_000309985.2 Brassica rapa | reverse complement strand
TCATTAGCATAGTGCCCACGCCCTTGGCACTTAAAACACTTCACATCTCTTGCACGCGAGCTTGTAGCTTCCACTTTACCCTTATCTTTGTTGTAGATGCTACTAGACTTGGATTCTTCTTTTGGCTGTGGTTTGCTTTCCTTCTGATAGCTTGGTTTATCTTCCTTAGAGGTCTGGTATCTACTGGAACCATAGCTGCCACGCGCATAACTTCTTCTCTTAACTTGCTGCTCCACCAAGATAGCTTTGTGTAGCATCTCCTCTATCTCCAAGTAGTGTTGCATCTCCACTCTATCTTGTATCTCACGGTTGAGTCCACCAAGATCGTGCCATAGTAGCTTCACTGTCCTCAGATACACAAGCTCTTAGCATAAGCAACTCCATCTCTTGAAAGTATTCCTCTACCGACTTTGATCCTTGTGTGAGCAGTCTCAGCTTTTGATGAAGATCACGGTGATAATGACTTGGTACAAACCTCTTGCGCATCACAGCTTTCATCTCTGCCCATGTTTCAATGGGGAATTCACCATTGCGCCTCTTGTTTGTAACCAACTGATCCCACCAGCTCAATGCATAATCATTGAACTCGGTAGCAGCTACTTGAATCTTCTTAGTCTCTGAGTAATGCTGACAGTTGAAAACGAGTTCGATCTTCTTTTCCCACTCAAGATAGGCATCTGGATCAGCTTTACCATGGAAAGGAGGGATCTTAAGCTTCAATCCTGATAGCTCATTGCGTCTATGCCTTCGGCCCTTCATGATCATGTCGAGATCTTCTACTGCTATGTCTCGAACCGAGCTATGGCTACTTCTCTCATAGAAGTTATCAGTTTCTTCTGATCCAGCATGCTCACGCTGGCCTTGTCTGTTTCTTCTTTGTTCACGTCTCTGGCCAGATGCTTGTCCTTGCCCATCATTCGGTCTCTGATCATACTTCTCTTCCAGCAACTTCACCATCGCTTCCATCACTTGTTTGGTGATTGCTTCTTGCAGCAACTTATTCCTTCGCACAAAGGTTTCATCATCCTCTTCAGACCCCATTGCTTCCTAATACACAAAGAACTTGAACCAGTAAGTAGTTCAAAAGAATTCAGAACTCAAGATTCAAATAAGGAAACAAAGTATTCAAACAAAGCGGCAAATGAAGATACTTGATCAACACGCGACGATTTGAATTTTATCACTTTCGAAATGAAACAATAACAGATCAGATTCAACGGATGATGCAATGAGATAATCAAATCCTGATCTATGATTCTAACAACAGATCAGTCACACAATCACAAGAAACTTTCGGATCAAGCAAAACGATAACGTAATCGACAAGAATGTGAAAGGTTTTTGTTTAAAACTTGATCGAAATTCTTAGATCTAGCAATATGAGACACGAAACAAACAGATCTATCAATCCTATCAATGATACTAATCAGATCGAGTGAGAAACAACACGTAAAACCCAAATGATCAATGATATAACACGATGAACACAGATCTTATGAAATCGCCAAAAGAGAAATCGAAACTCCCCTTCCAGAGTGCTCTGATACCACTTAATGAGATCCTAGGACCCTTCTCTGGATGGTTTGGATAGATCCTTGCATAAACGAATCAAAGACTCAAGTTTATCAAGGCTGTGGATCGAATGGTGACACAAGAGGCTGCGGAAAGGCTCCTTGATACTCCTAGGCTTAGATCGGATATGACACACCTTTCTAAAGCCCTTGGGCGTTGGATATTACACACCAACAGACTGGATACTACACACCAGACACTCTCTTAACTCGTGAAAGCAAGGGAGAAGAAAACACAAGGTTTAAACAAAAGATAACTTAGATTAGAATGAGGGTTTGTGATACACTTAAATAGAGAGATCCTTGTACATGCACAAGGTCTCGAAAACATAAGAAAACATAAAGGAAAAGGCTCCACACGGTTTCAAATTAATAACACAACACTTAGACTAAAACATAATATAAGATAGATGATGAAGTCGGTCCAAGATGCCTTAGGCCGAGTTGCATCCAAGATACATCAACTAGGAATGTGTAAGTGAACTTGATACCTCATTAAAAACCTTGATTAGAAAACCCAGTGGGACAAAACTAATCAAGGGAAAAAGAGTATACCAAGCCACTTGCCTAGATGATGATCAGCTTGATGGTAAGATCACATGAATGGTGATGAGTGTGTCTTGGTGGCTCAAGCTTCTACCAAGACAGTCTTCTTGCTCCTTAGAGATCTTCAGTATGTTTCCAACAGCTTCCTTGAGTCTCCTTGTCATTGCACGAGTGATAGGACCTGTGGGAATGGCTAGGACAGCTTCCTCTTCAGCTAGTGTATCTTCAGTCTCTCCTTCTTCATCTTTATCAACTAGCTGATCCATGATCATATCAGATTCATCCTGGTTTGATTGGAACGACGAAGAAGCTGTCCTATTCCCAAACTGGGAAACTGGAATCACCTGATTTGAAAGTGGGATAACTCATTCATCCCAACTCCTATGAGATTAATCAACTTCCTGGTGATTCTCCAACACTTTATGTATCCAAGTCAAGCTTCTTACAAAGTGATTCATCCTGGTTTGATTGGAACGCCGAAGAAGCTGTCATATTCCCAAACTGGGAAACTGGAATCACCTGATTAGAAAGTGGGATAACTTCTTCATCCCAACTCCTATGAGATTTATTCAACTTCCTGGTGATTCTACACCACTTTATGTATCCAAACTAAGCTTCTTACAAAGTGATTCATCCTGGTGTTATTGGAACGACGAAGAAGCTGTCCTATTCCCAAACTGGGAAACTGGAATCACCTGATTAGAAAGTGGGATAACTTCTTCATCCCAACTCCTATGAGATTAATTCAACTTCCTGGTGATTCTCCACCACTTTATGTATCCAAATCAAGCTTCTTACAAAGTGATTCATCCTGGTTTGATTGGAACGACGAAGAAGCTGTCCTATTCCCAAACTGGGAAACTGGAATCACCTGATTAGAAAGTGGGATAACTTCTTCATCCCAACTCCTATGAGATTAATTCAACTTCCTGGTGATTCTCCACCACTTTATGTATCCAAATCATGCTTCTTACAAAGTGATTCATCCTGGTTTGATTGGAACGACGAAGAAGCTGTCCTATTCCCAAACTGGGAAACTGGAATCACCTGATTAGAAAGTGGGATAACTTCTTCATCCCAACTCCTATGAGATTTATTCAACTTCCTGGTGATTCTCCAACACTTTATGTATCCAAATCAAGCTTCTTACAGAGTGATTCATCCTGGTTTGATTGGAACGACGAAGAAGCTGTCCTATTCCCAAACTGGGAAACTGGAATCACCTGATTAGAAAGTGGGATAACTTCTTCATCCCAACTCCTATGAGATTAATTCAACTTCCTGGTGATTCTCCAACACTTTATGTATCCAAGTCAAGCTTCTTACATATTGATTCATCCTGGTGTTATTGGAACGACGAAGAAGCTGTCCTATTCCCAAACTGGGAAACTGGAATCACCTGATTAGAAAGTGGGATAACTTCTTCATCCCAACTCCTATGAGATTAATTCAACTTCCTGGTGATTCTCCACCACTTTATGTATCCAAATCAAGCTTCTTACAAAGTGATTCATCCTGGTGTTATTGGAACGACGAAGAAGCTGTCCTATTCCCAAACTGGGAAACTGGAATCACCTGATTAGAAAGTGGGATAACTTCTTCATCCCAACTCCTATGAGATTTATTCAACTTCCTGGTGTTTCTCCACCATTTTATGTATCCAAATCAAGCTTCTTACAAAGTGATTCATCCTGGTTTGATTGGAACGACGAAGAAGCTGTCCTATTCCCAAACTGGGAAACTGGAATCACCTGATTTGAAAGTGGGATAACTCATTCATCCCAACTCCTATGAGATTTATTCAACTTCCTGGTGTTTCTCCAACACTTTATGTATCCAAATCAAGCTTCTTACAAAGTGATTCATACTGGTTTGATTGGAACGCGAAGAAGCTGTCCTATTCCCAAACTGGGAAACTGGAATCACCTGATTAGAAAGTGGGATAACTTCTTCATCCCAACTCCTATTAGATTTATTCAACTTCCTGGTGTTTCTCCACCATTTTATGTATCAAAATCAAGCTTCTTACAAAGTAATTCATCCTGGTTTAATTGGAACGACGAAGAAGCTGTCCTATTCCCAAACTGGGAAACTGGAATCACCTGATTTGAAAGTGGGATAACTCTATGAGATTAAGAGATCCTTAGAGTAATCAGAATAAAGAGAGTGTTTAAGAAGTGATTAAGAGAAGTTTGTGAAAGATTAAGAGACTAGATAGAGCCGTTTAGAGTCTAAGAGATAATCATAGTGTCTAAGAGATTAGAGAGACTCAAATGGATAATCTTTATTAGTGTTGATGAGTTACAATATATAGTGAGAGCATACAAGGGTTTTCGAAATCAAAGAGAGGACTAAAGCATGTGAGGTCAATCAGGAGAGGATAAGCTCATTTGGACTAGCCAATTAGCTTCTCCACATGCGCGGAGTATCTACATCTTTGGACCGAAGATGCTCTTGCCTTTCCAGCTGTTCCAGCCTGTCAAGCGCGCTCTACCTTATCCCTAAACGGTCTGATCCTTCTTGATGTGCCTCAGTCCGAGGAACTCGACCATCAGGAAGATCAGGACATTCCAACCGAGGTTCATCGTCCCAACCAAGGCCGAGCTGTGTACCGGATCGATCCACGGATGGACGGGAAGAAGCTTAGACTGGATCCTCGACCTATCAGCCGAACTGACCGTACTGGATCGTCTCTCTCTCGGACAACTCGCCAATCTCAGACTGACGGTCAAGCCAGAAGCAACTTAGGCCGAGCCGAACAAGGAACTGGACGCGACTTCTCTCTTCTCGCACGTTTGGAACGTACCGACCGTATTGACGAACTGATCGATCCATTTGATCAGTTCATGCACTTTGATCATCCGAATCTCTCTAAGGCACAGATTCTTCATCTTTCAGAAGACTTGGGACGCTTATGGTCGAAGATGGTTCAGGAGACGGACAAGACGGAACAGACGGACCGGCCCGCGACCGTCCTGCTCTTGGCCGCGGTTCAACCAGCCGAAGGGTCACTTTGACCAGTCCGCAAATTGAAGAGTCTTTCTTCTTTGTCTTTCAAAATTCTAGTCAAATGTCTTTAATTTTATTTGTCTTTCAAACTTCTAGTCAAGTAGCCCCTTTGTCTCCTACTTGTACTATAAATAAGTGTTTCATTCCATGAATAAAATCAGATCATTTTGGATTAAGTTTCTGAGTTTAAACTCTCTGTTCTCTTTAGAACTTGTTTTCGATTGTCTTGGTGAGTCATATCCGAGCAATTCACTTCTCAACTAGTTGGTCTTGTGAGTCATATCAAGCAACCAGTTCGAGATCTTCCTTGGCGGACTTGTGAGTCATATCAAGCGCCATTGAAGTCGGGAATATCAAGGGAACATCCGCAACCCTTGTGCGACCCAACGTTCCATCAGTTCTCCTTTCCGGAGTTCATATCCAAACGAATCCAGTCGAGGGCAATCCGATCTTAGGGTCCTTCAAGTGGTATCAGAGCCACTCTTCTGGTATTCTCTATCTCGATCCATCTTCTCATCTTCCATTTTCTTCTAAACACTTCTTCATCTGTCTATCTTGAATCCGGGCCCCTCAATACCATCCACTTATAAAAAAAAAAAAAAAGAAACAAGCAAGATCCATATTATAAAAAAAAAAAAAAAAAAAAAAAAAGAAAGAGTTTACTTTGTGGATTGGTGGTGGAAGAGGAAGCCTGCTGGCTGAGGAGAAATCCAGCCTTTGAGGAGGTTAAAACGGATTCTTTCAAAAACAATCTCTTATCTTTCTATCTTTAAAGTTCCCGTGTGTTTTGCTTAAGTTTGGCCATCCAGATTCCGAGATCTGTTCTTCATAGAACTTTGAGTGGAAACTTGAGTGATCACTTTTAAATCGAGAGAAACACGTGTGTGGGTGAGGAACAAACACTTGAGAGTGTGAGTTTTTAATCCTAACGTTTTGTGTTTAAGAAATTTCAGGAACCATGAGTAGCCATGAAGAACAAAACCGTCCCGGAAATTCAGTTGCTGGACTGTCTAATCTTCAGATGCGAGCTTTGAATGATTCTTTTTCTAACCTTATAAACACAGGTCTAGAGCAGATCCATCAAAGGCTTGACGAACTTCAAGTAAGTCAGTCCCATCCGAGATCAAGGACAAGAACCAATCAGCCGCGAAGGAATACCCGGTCAGATGATGAGTTTCCTGATGAGGACGCCCAAGAGGACGAGGTCAGATCCGCTTACCGGCCTAGAAGAGGTCATAGAACTCGAAACCCAGGTGATGTCAATCCATTTGCTAGAAACAATCGTACTGATGATAGTTTGAACGGATTGAAATTGAAAATTCCACCTTTTGATGGTAAAAACGACCCTGATGCTTTTCTAGAGTGGGAAAGAAAAATTGAGCATGTCTTTGATTGTCAAAACTATTCTGAACTTAGAAAAGTAAGGCTTGCGGCCACTGAATTCTCTGGCTATGCTATTAACTGGTATGATCAAGTGTTGACCCACAGGAGGAGAACAGGTGAGCGGCCGATTGAGACATGGGATGAGCTTACCTTGTTGATGAGGAAACGATTCGTGCCAACCCATTATCACCGCGACCTCCACCAGAAGCTAAGACGTTTGCTTCAAGGAACCAAATCTGTGGAAGACTATTATCAAGAGATGGAAGTTTTGATGACCAAAACGGACACGGATGAACCTTTGGACGCCACTATGGCTCGCTTTCTTTCGGGCCTCAACCGTGACATCCAAGATCGTATGGAGCTTCAAGAGTATGGAAGTGTGGAACAGATGCTACACAAAGCCATCTTGATCGAGCAACAACTCAAGAGAAGGAGTTTCACAAAACCGGCCACTACTTCTAAGCCGGCCTACTCTCCTAAACCGGCCTATGCTCCTAAGCCAAGCTATCAAGACAAAGGTAAGTCGCCTATCACAACACATACTGCCTTTAAAACTAATGTTTCCACTCGTGATGACAAAGGAAAAGCAGTAGACGACTCAGGCCGAGCAAGAGACATTAGATGTTTCAAATGTCAAGGGCTAGGACATTATGCCAAGAACTGTCCAAACCAGCGTGTGATGATTCTCTTGGAAAATGGTGAAGTTGAGTCCGAGGATGAACAAGAAGACAAGGAGGATCTTGGTCCTATCTTTGATAAGGAAGAGGAGTCCTTTGACTACCCCCATCACGGACCATTACTTGTGGCTAGGAAGGCATGGAACGATCCCATCTTCGATAAAACGGACGGCCCCGCGAACGGCCACACGGACAACGACCATGATCGTCCTTTGATCCAGATTCTGAGCCGATCTTTGATGATGAAGATAGCTTTGACTATCCAGCTCATGGACCACTACTGGTCACTAGACGTTCCTTGAGTGTTCAGCCCAAAACCGATGAAAAGGAACAAAGGGAGAATCTCTTTCATTCTCGTTGTTTAATCTCTGAAAAAGTTTGTTCCTTGATCATTGATGGTGGGAGTTGTACTAACGTTGCTAGTGATACTCTTGTCAGGAAATTAGGTCTAGCTACTCGACCTCTTTCTCGTCCTTTCAGGTTGGAATGGCTCAATGAAACTGGTGAACAGTATGTTAAGGAGCAAGTCACGATCCCTCTCACCATTGGTCGTTATGAAGACGAGATTGTGTGCAACGTCCTTCCCATGGATGCTTGTCACGTTCTGTTGGGACGTCCATGGCAGTTTGATAAAAGAACCGTCCATGATGGTTACACAAACCGGCACTCCTTTGACCATAAAGGAAAGAAGATCACGCTTGTACCACTCTCGCCCTTGGAGGTCCATCAAGACCAGCTCCAACTTAAAAAGAACCGTGAACAAGAGATCAAAACCAGACAAACCTGAGTCCTCAACCCGGAACTCCAACTTCTTTGTCAAACAAAGTCAGGTTAAGAAGTCTCTTCACTCTCAAAAGCCCTTTCTTTTACTTGTGTACAAAGAATCTCTGATGGCTTCTACTTCTTCTAACCTTGCACCGGAAGTTCCGAGTGATTTGCTAGATGTCTTGCAGGAATATTCGGATGTCTTTCCAGATGAAAACCCAAAGGGTTTGCCGCCAGTACGAGGGATTGAACATCAGATTGACTTTGTTCCGGGTGCGTCTCTACCTAACCGGCCAGCTTACAGAACCAATCCGGTGGAGACCAAGGAACTTGAGAAACAAATTGGAGACCTTATGGAGAAAGGTTACATCAGGGAAAGCCTCAGTCCTTGTGCCGTTCCAGTTCTACTTGTCCCCAAAAAGGATGGATCATGGCGCATGTGTGTGGACTGCCGTGCCATCAACAACATTACGGTAAAGTATAGGCATCCCATTCCTAGACTAGACGACATGCTTGATGAACTTTACGGTTCATGTGTCTTTTCTAAGATAGATTTGAAAAGTGGCTATCACCAAATCCGAATGAAAGAAGGTGATGAATGGAAAACTGCATTTAAAACCAAGCTAGGATTGTATGAATGGTTAGTTATGCCATTTGGTCTTACTAATGCACCTAGCACTTTCATGCGATTGATGAACCATATCTTGAGAGCATTCATTGGTCATTTTGTGGTAGTTTACTTTGATGATATTCTTATCTACAGCAAGAACATGGATGAACACAAGAAACACTTGAAATCTGTCCTTGAAGTTCTTAGAAAGGAACATTTGTTTGCTAACCTTGGAAAGTGTTCTTTTGGCACAGATCATGTGGTTTTCTTAGGTTTTGTTGTAGGTGCTGAAGGACTTAGAGTGGACGAAGAGAAAATCAAAGCCATCCGAGACTGGCCAAGTCCAACGAATGTGAGTGAAGTAAGGAGCTTCCACGGCCTTGCCGGGTTCTATCGACGGTTCGTCCATGATTTCAGTACCATAGCGGCCCCATTGACCGAAGTCATTAAAAAGAATGTTGGGTTCAAATGGGAACAAGCTCAGGAAGAAGCCTTCCAAATCCTTAAAGGGAAGTTGACTAATGCCCCTTTACTTGTTCTTCCTGACTTTTCTAAAACGTTTGAGATCGAATGCGATGCTTCGGGTGTTGGTATTGGTGCAGTTTTGATGCAGGATATAAAGCCTATTGCTTACTTCAGTGAGAAGCTTGGAGGCGCCACACTCAACTACCCAACTTATGATCAGGAGTTGTATGCTTTGGTAAGAGCTCTTCAAACGTGGCAACACTATTTTTGGCCTAAGGAGTTTGTTATCCACACGGATCATCAGTCCCTGAAACACCTTAAGGGGCAACAGAAGCTGAACAAGAGGCATGCCCGCTGGGTTGAGTTCATTGAGACATTTCCTTATCTCATCAAATACAAACAAGGTAAGGAAAACGTTGTGGCTGATGCCTTGTCCCGAAGGTATACTCTTCTTTCAGCCCTCGAAACAAAACTTCTCGGTTTTGAATTTATCAAAGACTTGTATGCTTCTGATCCGGATTTTAAAGAAATTTTCAACAAGTGTTCCAGAGTGGCTTATGGCAAGTATTATCGAAACTCGGGTTTTCTTTTCTATGATAACCGTTTGTGTGTGCCCCAATGTTCTTTGAGGGAGTTGTTTCTCAGGGAATCTCATGGAGGAGGTCTTATGGGACACTTTGGAATCAAGAAGACATACAAGGCCGTGTATGATCATTTCTACTGGCCTAGCTTGATGAAGGACGTAGAGAGAATTTGTGGCCGATGTGTGGTGTGCAAGAAGTCCAAAGCCAAAGCATCCAATCACGGTTTGTACTCGGCCTTACCCATTCCTTCTCATCCTTGGATTGATATTTCTATGGATTTTGTGCTTGGATTGCCTAGAACTAAGAATGGCCGAGACTCTATCTTTGTGGTTGTTGATAGATTTTCGAAAATGGCTCACTTTATTCCTTGCCATAAAACTGATGATGCTGTACAAGTTGCTGATCTGTTCTTTAGGGAAATTGTGAGATTGCATGGAATGCCTAAGACCATTGTTTCTGATCGTGATGCTAAGTTTCTTAGTTATTTTTGGAAAACTTTGTGGTCTAAGTTAGGAACGAGATTGATGTTTTCCACAACTTGTCATCCGCAAACTGATGGTCAAACCGAAGTTGTTAATCGAACTTTGTCTGCTTTGCTTAGATCTTTGGTCAAGAAGAATCTTAAGTCTTGGGAAGATTGTTTGCCACATGTTGAGTTTGCTTATAATCATGCTATGCATTCAGCTACAAAATTCTCTCCTTTTGAAGTTGTTTATGGTTTTAATCCCTTATCTCCACTTGATCTTTTACCTTTACCTTTGAGTGAAAGAGTTAGTACAGATGGTAAAAGAAGGGCGGACACCATCAAAAAGCTTCATGAGCAAGTTCGAGTCAACATTGAAACCAAAACCGAGGGATACAAGAGATATGCCAACAAGAAGCGAAAGGAAGTTGGGTTTTCCAAGAAGGTGACTTGGTTTGGGTTCATTTGAGGAAGGAACGATTCCCGAAGAAAGGAAGTCCAAACTTATGCCTCGAGTCGACGGTCCATTCCGGATTCTTAGAAGGATCAATGATAATGCTTACCAGCTTGATTTGGAAGGTAAGTATGAAATCTCTTCAAGTTTTAATGTTTCTGATCTATCTCCTTTTCTGGCAGATAATCCAGATTTGTGGACAAATCCTTTTGAAGAGGGAGGGAATGATGTGCCTCAGTCCGAGGAACGCGACCATCAGGAAGATCAGGACATTCCAACCGAGGTTCATCGTCCCAACCAAGGCCGAGCTGTGTACCGGATCGATCCACGGATGGACGGGAAGAAGCTTAGACTGGATCCTCGACCTATCAGCCAAACTGACCGTACTGGATCGTCTCTCTCTCGGACAACTCGCCAATCTCAGACTGACGGTCAAGTCAGAAACAACTTAGGCCGAGCCGAACAAGGAACTGGACGCGACTTCTCTCTTCTCGCACGTTTGGAACGTACCGACCGTATTGACGAACTGATCGATCCATTTGATCAGTTCATGCACTTTGATCATCCGAATCTCTCTAAGGCACAGATTCTTCATCTTTCAGAAGACTTGGGACGCTTATGGTCGAAGATGGTTCAGGAGACGGACAAGACGGAACAGACGGACCGGCCCGCGACCGTCCTGCTCTTGGCCGCGGTTCAACCAGCCGAAGGGTCACTTTGACCAGTCCGCAAATTGAAGAGTCTTTCTTCTTTGTCTTTCAAAATTCTAGTCAAATGTCTTTAATTTTATTTGTCTTTCAAACTTCTAGTCAAGTAGCCCCTTTGTCTCCTACTTGTACTATAAATAAGTGTTTCATTCCATGAATAAAATCAGATCATTTTGGATTAAGTTTCTGAGTTTAAACTCTCTGTTCTCTTTAGAACTTGTTTTTCGATTGTCTTGGTGAGTCATATCCGAGCAATTCACTTCTCAACTAGTTGGTCTTGTGAGTCATATCAAGCAACCAGTTCGAGATCTTCCTTGGCGGACTTGTGAGTCACATCAAGCGCCATTGAAGTCGGGAATATCAAGGGAACATCCGCAACCCTTGTGCGACCCAACGTTCCATCAGTTCTCCTTTCCGGAGTCCATATCCAAACGAATCCAGTCGAGGGCAATCCGATCTTAGGGTCCTTCACTTCTCCACTTGAGTTACTCTTCCATAGTTACCGTTTCACTTGTGCAAGGTAACTTTGGTTGAGGCTTGGATGGTACGGACTGTACGGCTTGTACGGCCTTGTACGGACGTCCGTACCATGCTCTCCCTAAACTCCCTTAAGCTTCCTCATCTCCTTTCCTCTTCAACTCCTTAGCTCTTCATACATATACTCAGCTCAACTCAACACTATGAGATTAAGAGATCCTTAGAGTAATCAGAATAAAGAGAGTGTTTAAGAAGTGATTAAGAGAAGTTTGTGAAAGATTAAGTGACTAGATAGAGCCGTTTAGAGTCTAAGAGATAATCATAGTGTCTAAGAGATTAGAGAGGCTCAAACTGTATAATCTTATTAATGAGTGAGGTTACATATTTATATGGAAAGCATAAGGGTTTACAAGAGGCGAAATGGGCACTATTGAAGCATGTAGAGTCAAGGTTGCTTTCCGGATGATTGGATGATAAGGCTCACACGCTTTGCCTCTTTACAGCCTGTTCCAGCCTGGCACGCTCTTCCCTTATCCACTCAACGGTCTGATCCCTTCCCCTTAAGCTCCCAAGGTAACATCTCCTTGTTACCGTTTCACTTGGTCGAGTTGGGTAAGTTTTGGTCGCGGCCATTGGTACGGACGGTACGGCCATGTACGGCCTTGTACGGCCGTCCGTACCATTCACACCAAAACCCCCTAAGCTTCTCCATCTCTTCTCCTCTTCAACTCCTCTTCTCTCCATACCAATATAATCAACTCAACTCAACACTCCCCCTCAAGCTTAGCTTTGTGAAAGCCTAAGCTTGGAAAGCTACAAGATCTTCCTCATTAAAAACCTCACCAAAGAAAACCCAATGGGATAAAACTTTGATGAGGGAAAAAGAGTAAAGACCTTGCAGCTAAGGGGATTAGCTCATTCTCTTCCCAAGATCTATGAGTCCCAATCTGATGTGAATGGACTCCATAGTCTTTTGCCTTGCAGCCTTGGTGAACACATCCGCTAGCTGATCTTCACTCCTTGTATAGCATGGCAAGATCACCCCTAGCACAATCATCTGTCTCACCTTGTGGCAATCAACTTCAATGTGCTTGGTCCTCTCATGAAACACCGAGTTGGATGCAATGTGGATGGCAGCTTGATTGTCACAATGCATTGTCATTGGAGTTGCTTGATCAATCTCCAAGTGCTTCAAGATGCCTTTGATCCATACCAACTCATTGGTAAGCTTCAGCATGGCTCTATACTCGGCTTCTGCACTTGAACATGACACTACCTTCTGCTTCTTGCTCTTCCAAGTCACCAAGTTGCCTCCAATGAATGTGCAATAGCCTGTGGTTGATCTCCTGTCTGCTCTATCACCAGCCCAATCCGCATCACAGTATCCCACCACTTCAGTGCTTCCATTGCAGCCCATCCATACTGTGAGATTTGTAGAGTTCTCTTCTCTAGTTGTGTTTGTGTGTGTATAAACTCCAATGGAGAAAGATGAGAGCTTGCTCTAGGTGATTTAGAAAGAGAGATTGATAAGAGTGTTTACTTAAATCAGAAACAAGAGACTTTGAGAGATTAGAAGATTAGAGACTAAGAAAGGGGTAGATTAAGGGAATCTGATTCAAGAACACTTTTCATTTCCATGAAGTGGAGAGGGGAAATCCCCCAAACTCCCTTAAGGCTCCAAATCGCCATTTACATGCTTATTTATAAGCTCAATAGGTTTACACAATCTGAAACCTAAATCTAATGGATAATATTAACTTGAGTGAATGGATGGTGTAGATGAGATGGTCTTCTTGTAATATCTGAAGAGTTGTGAGGATAAGGTTGGCTGTTCACTTTAATTCAAACCAAGGCAAGCTGGCTCCTTGCTTGTGATTGGCTCTCCTTAGGCTCCTCCTAATCTTCCCATGCATCTGTCCAGGTTCATGGTCGTGGCTCCCTTCTCTTTACAGCAAGAGACAGCCTGTCCAAGACCAGAACTAGCCAATCACACACAAGGAAGCTCCCATTGGTTGTTTGCCTCCACAAAGCATCTTCTTGATGCCTTCTTGATGCCTTCTTGATTCCAAACGACCAGGGCCTTCTCCCAACACCCTAAGATTGCACAAAGCCTCCTTGACATGTTCTGATCACGTCCTAAGCTTGCACATCTTGTCCCGGACTTTGCACAATCTCAAAACATCTCAAATGGATGAGTTGTGATCTCTCGGGTCGTACCGGTCCGTACAGATCCGTACATGGCCGTACAGCCTCGCCCTATCTTTGCACACTCACCCATTTGCTCCTCAACACTCTTCTAAGTCTCTCCTAGACTTTGACCTTGCTTAGAACATCCATCAGATCACTTCTGGACACCTTTAGACTCCTCATCACTCTTGATAGGCAATCTCTAAAGCTCTTGCCCTATCTTTGTACAAGATCCATCTCAACTCAACACCTCTAGCTCCTCCATTCCTTTCTTCAAGTTAACACTCCCCCTCAAGCTTGACTTTAGCTGATCCTAAGTCAAGCTTGGAACCTTGAAGAACTTCCTCATTAAAAACCTCACCAAGGAAAACCCTTTGGGACAAAACCTTGATGAGGGAAAAAGAGTAAAGCCTCCAAGGCCTAGGGATTGGCCAGTGAGTCTTTGTGCCTTACCAACAATGTAAGGGACACAAAGACTCTGGATCATGGCCCTCATGTGATGCAAGATAGAACCCACTCCTCTTGCTCATCATCAACACTTCTTGTACTCTTCTTCAGACAGATCTTGGTCTCTCCCCCTTTCTCACAACCTTCTTGTTGTGATCAAGTGCTCGGACTAACAGATCTTCCTTGATAGATACAAGCTGAGTCTTGGCTGCTTCTTCTTCATGAGTCACCACCATGTTACTGAAACCTTCATGACTGGATGCTTCAGACTGTAGTACCAATCACCTCACTCTAGAGGCCGCATTGGTGATTGCTTCTTCATCCTTCATTCTGCTTCATAACTGATCTGCTCCTCTTCTTGAATAACCACCAAGTACTCTCAGATCATGTAAGCTTCAACACTCCCCCTCAAGCTTGAGACACTCACAGGAACAAGCTTGGATGGATAGCTTCATGATCTGTACCATTATTCCATTGCAACACCTTATGAACTCGCCATCTTCATGGATTGCTTGTGGAAGCTTCAGCTACCTCTTCAGCCACCTCACACTAGAAGCCGCACTGATAGAGTCTCCATCTTCTCACAGCCAAGAGTGCTCTGAACACTCTCTTGCCTAGACACGCCACTGCCTAGACCCGGATGGCTCCTTCTTCTTCAGTTGCTTGCAATGGACCTTCTGAACCTTCTTGAACAGACTGATAGCTCACTAAACTCCCCTCCTCAAGCTTGGATTGAGTATAGGTCCAAGCTTGCAAGTGAGCTTCAGTGAGACTACCCACCAGTGGCGCATCACCACTCTTGTATCCACTCTCCATTGCACACACAATGGGCAAACGTCTCCTACTTTCAACTCGGATGGATGGTGAACCAAGAACACATCTTGTGAACCTGAAACATCACTCAAACTCCAGCAAAGATGAGACACAATAGTATTGGGATCACTCCTTGATTAATCATCAAGTTTGATTCCCAATATCACAAGCATTGCAACAGATTAAACAAGTCATTTTCAAGTTCTAATCTTTGCAAGCAAACTCTCTAAGCACTAGCATGATCCTAACAGATTCAATACAAGCTACTTAGGCATTTTTAAAGCTTCTTTACTCAGCAATTTAGACATGAATCTAATGCTTCAATGTAAGACAGCCACAAGACTATATGCAACAGCTTTCAATCAGATTCATTACATGTATGCAAGCAGATTCAATTAATCACAACAAGCATCACTATGAACTGGAGCTAAGCATATTAATTCAATCTCAATCACCAAACAAGTCTCTTTAAGCATCCTGGGATAGATTCTAAATTCATTTCATTTCATTTAGCAATCTTTAAACAATCCTCAGGTTTTCAATCACATCACAACACACAACCAGATCTTATCACAAGCTCATTATCACTTAAGGTTTAAAGAATCGCTTACTATCAAGGAACCAGGTTGGTCCTTGTATCACTCTCGGATGGTAAGCTCATGACTTTGAGGATATGTGAGTCTGGATCATTACCCATCTCCTGCTCCTTCAGTTCATGGCTTCCTCCTTGTTTCTCTAACTCAAAGACCCCTCCTTTCTCCTTCTCTTCTAGGCGCCATCTTCTTGGCAGCTTGCTTGATGAACCGGATGGGAAAGCTCTTGGACAAGGCACCTTGGATGAGGTTCGCGAGGCCTCTCCATACACCTCTGCTTCCAATGAGTCTCTCCATCAGTATGGACAGGAGAGAGGATAAGAGCCACGCCAGCTTCAGTCTTCTACTTCATGGAGAAACTGAACTCGGATGTGAAAGGCTTCAAGGGTTGGATTTGAGCTGAGGTGAGAGCAAGTGATTTGCGGAAGCTACAGCTCAGGTTCTGATGAACCTGGCTCTGATACCATGTGAGATTTGTAGAGTTCTCTTCTCTAGTTGTGTTTGTGTGTGTATAAACTCCAATGGAGAAAGATGAGAGCTTGCTCTAGGTGATTTAGAAAGAGAGATTGATAAGAGTGTTTACTTAAATCAGAAACAAGAAACTTTGAGAGATTAGAAGATTAGAGACTAAGAAAGGGGTAGATTAAGGGAATCTGATTCAAGAACACTTTTCATTTCCATGAAGTGGAGAGGGGAAATCCCCCAAACTCCCTTAAGGCTCCAAATCGCCATTTACATGCTTATTTATAAGCTCAATAGGTTTACACAATCTGAAACCTAAATCTAATGGATAATATTAACTTGAGTAAATGGATGGTGTAGATGAGATGGTCTTCTTGTAATATCTGAAGAGTTGTGAGGATAAGGTTGGCTGTTCACTTTAATTCAAACCAAGGCAAGCTGGCTCCTTGCTTGTGATTGGCTCTCCTTAGGCTCCTCCTAATCTTCCCATGCATCTGTCCAGGTTCATGGTCGTGGCTCCCTTCTCTTTACAGCAAGAGACAGCCTGTCCAAGACCAGAACTAGCCAATCACACACAAGGAAGCTCCCATTGGTTGTTTGCCTCCACAAAGCATCTTCTTGATGCCTTCTTGATGCCTTCTTGATTCCAAACGACCAGGGCCTTCTCCCAACACCCTAAGATTGCACAAAGCCTCCTTGACATGTTCTGATCACGTCCTAAGCTTGCACATCTTGTCCCGGACTTTGCACAATCTCAAAACATCTCAAATGGATGAGTTGTGATCTCTCGGGTCGTACCGGTCCGTACAGATCCGTACATGGCCGTACAGCCTCGCCCTATCTTTGCACACTCACCCATTTGCTCCTCAACACTCTTCTAAGTCTCTCCTAGACTTTGACCTTGCTTAGAACATCCATCAGATCACTTCTGGACACCTTTAGACTCCTCATCACTCTTGATAGGCAATCTCTAAACCTCTTGCCCTATCTTTGTACAAGATCCATCTCAACTCAACACCTCTAGCTCCTCCATTCCTTTCTTCAAGTTAACACATACTCCTTGATCAGGTGAGCCGTTGAGATACATCAAGATCCTCTCCACCATGCGCCAATGATGTTCCTTAGGCACTTGCATGTGTTGACTCACCTGATTCACAGCAAAACAAATGTCAGGTCTAGTTATAGTAAGATAAATCAATTTGCCAACTAGTTTTCTATAGAGTTTAGGATCCTGATAAGGTTTGCTGTCTTCAATCTCCCCCTCTCGTGGGACTTTGTAGCCATCCTCCATAGGCATCCTTGCTGTCTTGCCACCATGAGCACCTGCACCTTTCAAAAGATCAAGTGTATACTTCCTTTGAGACATGAACAAACCTTCCTTGGATCTACATATCTCAATTCCAAGGAAGTATTTCATTTCTCCCAAGTCTTTAATCTCAAACATGGATTTAAGAAACTCCTTGGTTGCTATGATACCTTCCTTATCACTCCCTGTGATAATGATATCATCAACATACACAAGGAGAGCAATCATACCTAAGGGAGTAGTGAGTGTGAAGAGGGTGTGATCTAGTTCAGACTTCTTGAAGCCTCGGCCATTCAGAGTAGTGCTCAACTTGTTGTACCAAGCCCTTGGTGATTGCTTCAGCCCATAGATAGCTTTCTTCAGTCTTAACACATTCCCTTTCTTTACTAAGTGTTCAAGACCTGGAGGTGGATGCATATACACTTCATCCTCAAGTTCACCTTGTAGAAATGCATTCTTCACATCCATTTGCCATATCCCCCATCCAAGATTCACAGCCAAGCTTAGTACAATCCGGATTGTGTGTAGTTTAGCTACTGCAAAGGTTTCTATGTAATCTTCTCCATAAGTTTGAGTGAAACCTCTTGCAACTAGCCTTGACTTCTTCCTCTCAATCTTTCCATCCGCTTTGTACTTGATTGTGAATATCCATCTACTGGTCACAGCCTTCTTCCCTTTTGGTAACTCACTTTCATACCATGTATCATTCTTGATCATAGCTCCTGCCTCAGATCCAACTGATTCCTTCCATTCTTTATCCATGATTGCTTCTTCATAGCTTCTTGGGATGTAGTTCTCATCTAAGTTGACCATGATCATGACCATGACCATCAGAGCCTATGCTCTCTTCTCCTTCATTCTCTACTCCTCCTTCATCCTGGTTAGTCTCTTGCATAGGTTCCTCATGCTCTTCTCCTCCCTCATGATCAAGGTGGGATGGTGAACTCACTTCAGGAGGTGTAGTTGCGTGATTCCTTGGATCCTGGGATGTACTGATTCCAAGACCTTCAAGGATGATCCGCAAGGTGGTTGCCTTGTCTGATGTTAAGTCCTTCAGGTCTTCTTGGTTCTTTTCTTCATAGTATCCTCTATCTTCCAAGAACTTCACATCTCTAGATACAAGTACTCTCCTTGCTATAGGATCATAGCATTTGTATCCTTTCTGTGTAGCTGAGTATCCTATGAACACAGCCTTAGTACTTCTTGCTTCTAGCTTGTTGATCATCTCTCCTGGTTTGAGTACAAAGCATAGGCATCCAAAGACTCGCAAGTAATCAAGTGCTGGTTTGTACCTGTTCAGAACTTCAAATGGAGCCTTCTCATTCAGAACCTTGGTTGGAGTTCTGTTGATCAAGTAACAAGCAGTGGCAACCGCATCACTCCAAAATCTTTTTGGGACATTACTCTGAAACATAAGTGACCTTGCCACTTCCATGAGATGCCTATTCTTCCTCTCAGCCACTCCATTTTGCTGTGGAGTATACTGACAGCTTGTTTGATGTAGGATCCCATGCTGTGATAGGTGTTGCTTGAATGCATGACTTGTGTACTCTCCTCCATTATCTGATCTCAAAATTTTAATCCTGGCATGATAATGGTTAGTTACATAAGTTTGAAAGTTCCTAAATGCATCAAGTACCCTATCTTTGGTCTGAATTAAGGTTAACCAGGTGTATTTGGATTTTTCATCAATGAATGTGACAAAGTACTTATAACTATCTCTAGATAAGCAAGGAGCAGTCCACACATCTGAATGAATTAGATCAAAGCAATTATCATAAACAGTAGTAGACTTTTGAAACACAGTTCTACAATGCTTGCCTAAAATACAAGCTTCACAATCTTTGTTCTCAAACACAACACCTGGTACCATTAAGTTCAAAGCTTTAACATGAGGGTGTCCTACTCTAGCATGCCACAATGCATTTTTATTCAATAAAGAAGCAGAAGTAAATGAACAACTATAATCAGGAACAGAAGTGAGCTCTTCAAGCATATAGAGGTCTCCCTTAGTCACTCCTTTCCCAATCAATCTGCTGCTCTCAATATCCTGAAACTTCACATCATTAGGACTAAAGATAACATTGCATTGTAAATCATTAGTACATTTCTTCACAGATAATAGGTTTGATGTGAATTCAGGCATGTAAAAAGCTCTAGATTCTTTGTTAAACAACTTAAGCTTTCCTATTCCTCTAATAGGTATCTTATCCCCATTTGCTATCATCACATGCCCATGCGTAGGTTCTATATCTTTAATCAAGTTCTCATCACTTATCATATGATGTGATGCACCAGAATCAACAATCAATGGTTTACCTACTTGTTTAGCATTAACACATAGATTACTAAGCAATGGATGCACCCTATCAGTTCTAGCAATGTGAGCAGTTCTATACTCATGCCTAGCTTCTAACCGTTCTACTAGTTCTCTAATCAAGTGATCATCCTTGTATGCAATCATAGAGGCTCCAAAGGAATAACCATAAGTGTTACCGTTTTCCTTTAGCATTTTGAAGAGAGCATCAAGGTCTGATCTCTTGATGTAGTCATCATTGCTGCGTGAGCTTGAGGCGCCTGTGTAAGCCACCAGAGACTTCCCATTCCCATCATTGCCTCCAAGCCCATCCGCTTCACTCGCCTTGCTGGTACCAGCTCCATTTGAACCTTCAGTCACATTTGCCCTTCCCTCACGCTCCTTCATGAACTTGGCCGGCTTGAGGTGTGGGTGTAGTATCCAGCATTGGCTCTTCTTATGACCATGCTTCTTGCAATGATCACAGTTGCCATTGAACTTCCTGTCCTCATACTTCCCGTGAGATGCCTTGTTTGCTTGTGGAGCCTCGGTTGAGTCCTCATGAGCTGCTTGATTGGCAAGAGAGAGCTCCCCCTTTCCTCCAAACAACCCCATAGATCCCTGCTCCCTTTGGATTTGCGCACACACCTCCTCAAGGTCCGGAAGCTTATCTGACCTTAGCATGTGCTGGATGAGGTGAGTGTAGGCCGGGTTCAGTGTGAGAAGCAACCCAAAGACCTTGTCTTGCTCGCGCCTCTCATTCAACTGATCTGGATCAGTTGTGCTCGGCCTCAGCATCTCCAGCTCTGACCATAAGGACCTGAACCTCCCCAAATGCTTAGTGAACTCCATGTCCTCTTGTGCAAGACGGTTGATCGCTAGCTTTACTTCAAACACACGGCTGAGGTTGGAAATGTTCCCATATACCTTCTTCAGCGTGTCCCACAGCTCCTTGGCTGATTCACAGTAGCTGTAGGCATCCAAGATAGCTGGGTCCAAGGATGCGTGTAGAACCGTCATCACCAGCATGTCTTCTTGTTGCCATTTCTCCACAGCCGCTTCATTGGAGACCTCTTCTTGATCTCCTCCCTGAGTAATGAGTTTCGGAGCCTCCCCTGTTGTGATGTGCCCCCACAAACCCTTACTTCCCACCGCAGTCTTCACCATCCGAGACCACACAAGGTAGTTGCTACCTTTGAAAGTAACCGCTACCTTCATCCTCATGTTCATCCCATGTTCCATCTTTGCTTGACTTGAAAACTTGAATCTTGAATCTCGTACACACCAACCTTGAGTCTAGAATCACGCAAACACACAGAACGTAGCACAGCTTCAACTAGAACGTATCACAGCTTCAACACCTTCAAGGCTACTCGCGTGTAGCTTCAAAGCCGTTAGCTTGTAACTCTCTAAAGATCAAACCCCAGATTCAAATGAACCTGGCTCTGATACCATATGAGATTAAGAGATCCTTAGAGTAATCAGAATAAAGAGAGTGTTTAAGAAGTGATTAAGAGAAGTTTGTGAAAGATTAAGTGACTAGATAGAGCCGTTTAGAGTCTAAGAGATAATCATAGTGTCTAAGAGATTAGAGAGGCTCAAACTGTATAATCTTATTAATGAGTGAGGTTACATATTTATATGGAAAGCATAAGGGTTTACAAGAGGCGAAATGGGCACTATTGAAGCATGTAGAGTCAAGGTTGCTTTCCGGATGATTGGATGATAAGGCTCACACGCTTTGCCTCTTTACAGCCTGTTCCAGCCTGGCACGCTCTTCCCTTATCCACTCAACGGTCTGATCCCTTCCCTTAAGCTCCCAAGGTAACATCTCCTTGTTACCGTTTCACTTGGTCGAGTTGGGTAAGTTTTGGTCGCGGCCATTGGTACGGACGGTACGGCCATGTACGGCCTTGTACGGCCGTCCGTACCATTCACACCAAAACCCCCTAAGCTTCTCCATCTCTTCTCCTCTTCAACTCCTCTTCTCTCCATACCAATATAATCAACTCAACTCAACAAACACTCCCCCTCAAGCTTAGCTTTGTGAAAGCCTAAGCTTGGACAGCCACAAGATCTTCCTCATTAAAAACCTCACCAAAGAAAACCCAATGGGATAAAACTTTGATGAGGGAAAAAGAGTAAAGACCTTGCAGCTAAGGGGACTAGCTCCTTCTCTTCCCAAGATCAATGAGGCCCAACCTGATGTGAATGGACTCCATTGTCTTCTGTCTTGCAGCCTTGGTAAACACATCCGCTAACTGATCTTCACTCCTTGTGTAGCATGGCAAGATGACTCCTAAGGTGATCATCTGCCTCACCTTGTGACAATCAACTTCAATGTGCTTGGTTCTCTCATGGAACACCGAGTTGGAGGCAATGTGATGGCGGCTTGGTTGTCACAATGCATGGTCATTGGCGTGGCTTGATCAATCTCCAAATGCTTCAAGATGCCTTTGATCCATACTAACTCGTTGGTGAGCTTCAGCATGGCTCTATACTCAGCTTCTGCACTTGAGCAAGACACCACCTTCTGCTTCTTACTCTTCCAAGTCACCAAGTTGCCTCCAATGAATGTGCAATAGCCTGTGGTTGATCTCCTGTCTGCTCTATCACCAGCCCAATCCGCATCACAGTATCCCACCACTTCAGTGCTTCCATTGCAGCCCATCCATACTCCTTGATCAGGTGAGCCGTTGAGATACATCAAGATCCTCTCCACCATGTGCCAGTGATGTTCCTTAGGCACTTGCATGTGTTGACTCACCTGATTCACAGCAAAACAAATGTCAGGTCTAGTTATAGTAAGATAAATCAATTTGCCAACTAGTTTTCTATAGAGTTTAGGATCCTGATAAGGTTTGCTGTCTTCAATCTCCCCCTCTCGTGGAACTTTGTAGCCATCCTCCATAGGCATCCTTGCTGTCTTGCCCCATAAGCCCCTGCACCTTTCAAGAGATCAAGTGTATACTTCCTTTGGGACATGAATAAACCTTCCTTGGATCTACATATCTCAATCCCAAGAAAGTATTTCATCTCTCCCAAGTCTTTAATCTCAAACATGGACTTAAGAAACTCCTTGGTTGCAATGATACCTTCCTTATCACTCCCTGTGATAATGATATCATCAACATACACAAGGAGTGCAATCATACCTGAGGGAGTTGTGAGTGTGAAGAGAGTGTGATCTAGTTCAGACTTCTTGAAGCCTCGGCCATTTAGAGTTGTGCTCAGCTTGTTGTACCAAGCTCTTGGTGATTGCTTCAACCCATAGATAGCCTTCTTCAGTCTCAACACATTTCCCTTCTTCACTAAGTGTTCCAAGCCTGGTGGGGGATGCATATATACTTCATCCTCAAGTTCCCCTTGTAGGAATGCATTCTTCACATCCATTTGCCATAAGCCCCATCCAAGGTTCACAGCCAAGCTTAATACAATTCGGATTGTATGCAACTTAGCTACTGGTGCAAATGTCTCAACATAATCCTCTCCATAGGTTTGAGTAAAGCCTCTTGCAACCAGTCTTGACTTCTTCCTCTCAATCTTTCCATCCGCTTTGTACTTGATTGTGAAGATCCATCTACTAGTCACAGCCTTCTTCCCTTTTGGTAACTCACTCTCATACCATGTATCATTCTTGATCATAGCTCCTGCTTCATCTCCTACTGACTCTTTCCATTCTTTATCCTTTATTGCCTCTTCATAGCTTCTTGGGATGTGATTCTCATCCAAGTTTACCATGAAAGCGCAATGTGCTTCTGGATATTGAGCAAAGGAGCACACGGCTTGAGAAGGATGCTCCACAGCTTGGGCATTGTAGTACACTCTCGTGTTTACCCAACTGGAAGGATCCTTCCTTATCCTTGTACTCCTTCTTAGTGGCTGCACAACCGGTTCTTCTTCCTGTTGTTCTTCTACCACTTCATCTTGAGAAGGTGTTTGTATCACACCATGATCATGCCCATGACCATCAGAGCCTATGCTCTCTTCTCCTTCATCTTGGTTAACCTCTTGCGTAGGCTCCTCCTCATGCGTCTCTCCTCCCTCATGATCAAGGTGGGATGGTGAACCAACTTCAGGAGGTGTTGTTGCGTGATCTCTTGGATCCTGGGATGTACTGATTCCAAGACCTTCAAGGATGATCCGCAAGGTGGTGGCCTTGTCTGATGTTAAGTCCTTCAAGTCTTCTTGGTTCTTTTCTTCATAGTATCCTCTATCTTCCAAGAACTTCACATCTCTAGATACAAGAACTCTCCTTGCTATAGGATCATAGCATTTGTATCCTTTCTGTGTAGCTGAGTATCCTATGAACACAGCCTTAGTACTTCTTGCTTCTAGCTTGTTGATCATCTCTCCTGGTTTGAGCACAAAGCATAGACATCCAAAGACTCGCAAGTAATCAAGCACTGGTTTGTACCTGTTCAGAACTTCAAATGGAGCCTTCTCATTCAGAACCTTGGTTGGAGTTCTGTTGATCAAGTAACAAGCAGTGGCAACCGCATCACTCCAGAATCTCTTTGGAACATTACTCTGAAACATAAGAGACCTTGCCACTTCCATGAGGTGCCTATTCTTCCTCTCAGCCACTCCATTTTGCTGTGGAGTATACGGACAGCTTGTTTGATGTAGGATCCCATGTTGTGATAAGTGTTCCTTGAATGCATGACTTGTGTACTCTCCTCCATTATCTGATCTCAAAATTTTAATCTTAGCATGATAATGGTTAGTTACATAAGTTTGAAAGTTCCTAAATGCATCAAGTACCCTATCTTTGGTCTGAATTAAGGTTAACCAGGTGTATTTGGATTTTTCATCAATGAATGTGACAAAGTACTTATAACTATCTCTAGATAAGCAAGGGGCAGTCCACACATCAGAATGAATTAGATCAAAGCAGTTATCATAGATAGTAGTAGACTTTTGAAACACAGTTCTACAATGCTTGCCTAAAATACAAGCTTCACAATCTTTGTTCTCAAACACAACACCTGGTACCATTAAGTTCAAAGCTTTAACATGAGGGTGTCCTACTCTAGCATGCCACAATGCATTTTTATTCAACAAAGAAGCAGAAGTAAATGACAACTATAATCAGGAACAGAAGTGAGTTCTTCAAGCATATAGAGGTCTCCCTTAGTCACACTCCTTTCCCAATCAATCTGCTGCTCTCAATATCCTGAAACTTCACATCATTAGGACTAAAGATAACATTGCATTGTAAATCATTAGTACATTTCTTCACAGATAATAGGTTTGATGTGAATTCAGGCATGTAAAAAGCTCTAGATTCTTTGTTAAACAACTTAAGCTTTCCTATTCCTCTAATAGGTATCTTATCCCCATTTGCTATCATCACATGCCCATGCGTAGGTTCTATATCCTTAATCAAGTTCTCATCACTTATCATATGATGTGATGCACCAGAATCAACAATCAATGGTTTACCTACTCGTTTAGCATTATGACATAGATTACTAAGCAATGGATGCATCCTATCAGTTCTAGCAATGTGAGCAGTTCTATACTCATCCTAGCTTCTAACCGTTCTACTAGTTCTCTAATCAAGTGATCATCCTTGTATGCAATCATAGAGGCTCCAAAGGAATAACCATAAGTGTTACCGTTTTCCTTTAGCATTTTGAAGAGAGCATCAAGGTCTGATCTCTTGATGTAGTCATCATTGCTGCGTGAGCTTGAGGCGCCTGTGTAAGCCACCAGAGACTTCCCATTCCCATCATTGCCTCCAAGCCCATCCGCTTCACTCGCCTTGCTGGTGCCAGCTCCATTTGAACCTTCAGTCACATTTGCCCTTCCCTCACGCTCCTTCATGAACTTGGCCGGCTTGAGGTGTGGGTGCAGTATCCAGCATTGGCTCTTCTTATGACCATGCTTCTTGCAATGATCACAGTTGCCATTGAACTTCCTGTCCTCATACTTCCCGTGAGATGCCTTGTTTGCTTGTGGAGCCTCGGTTGAGTCCTCATGAGCTGCTTGATTGGCAAGAGAGAGCTCCCCCTTTCCTCCAAACAACCCCATAGATCCCTGCTCCCTTTGGATTTGCGCACACACCTCCTCAAGGTCCGGAAGCTTGTCTGACCTTAGCATGTGCTGGATGAGGTGAGTGTAGGCCGGGTTCAGTGTGAGAAGCAACCCAAAGACCTTGTCTTGCTCGCGCCTCTCATTCAACTGATCTGGATCAGTTGTGCTCGGCCTCAGCATCTCCAGCTCTGACCATAAGGACCTGAACCTCCCCAAGTGCTTAGTGAACTCCATGTCCTCTTGTGCAAGACGGTTGATCGCTAGCTTCACTTCAAACACACGGCTGAGGTTGGAGTGTTCCCATATACCTTCTTCAGCGTGTCCCACAGCTCCTTGGCTGATTCACAGTAGCTGTAGGCATCCAAGATAGCTGGGTCCAAGGATGCGTGTAGAACCGTCATCACCAGCATGTCTTCTTGTTGCCATTTCTCCACAGCCGCTTCATTGGAGACCTCTTCTTGATCTCCTCCCTGAGTAATGAGTTTCGGAGCCTCCCCTGTTGTGATGTGCCCCCACAAACCCTTACTTCCCACCGCAGTCTTCACCATCCGAGACCACACAAGGTAGTTGCTACCTTTGAAAGTAACCGCTACCTTCATCCTCATGTTCATCCCATGTTCCATCTTTGCTTGACTTGAAAACTTGAATCTTGGATCTCGTACACACCAACCTTGAGTCTAGAATCACGCAAACCCACAGAACGTAGCACAGCTTCAACTAGAACGTACCACAGCTTCAACACTTTCAAGACTACTCGCGTGTAGCTTCAAAGACGTTTAGCTTGTAACTCTCTAAAGATCAAACCCCAGATTCAAATGAACCTGGCTCTGATACCATATGAGATTAAGAGATCCTTAGAGTAATCAGAATAATGAGAGTGTTTAAGAAGTGATTAAGAGAAGTTTGTGAAAGATTAAGAGACTAGATAGAGCCGTTTAGAGTCTAAGAGTAAACCATAGTGTCTAAGAGATTAGAGAGACTCAAACTGCATAATCTTTATTAGTGTTGATGAGTTACAATATATAGTGTGAGCATACAAGGGTTTTCGAAATCAAGAGAAGACTAAAGCATGTGAGGTCAATTAGGAGAGGATAAGCTCATTTGGACTAGCCAATTAGCTTCTCCACATGCGCGGAGTATCTAGCATCTTGGACCGAGATGCTCTTGCCTTTCCAGCTGTTCCAGCCTGTCAAGGCGCGCTCTACCTTATCCCTAAACGGTCTGATCCTTCTCCACTTGAGTTACTCTTCCATAGTTACCGTTTCACTTGTGCAAGGTAACTTTGGTTGAGGCTTGGATGGTACGGACTGTACGGCTTGTACGGCCTTGTACGGACGTCCGTACCATGCTCTCCCTAAACTCCCTTAAGCTTCCTCATCTCCTTTCCTCTTCAACTCCTTAGCTCTTCATACATATACTCAGCTCAACTCAACAAACTCATTCATCCCAACTCCTATGAGATTAATTCAACTTCCTGGTGATTCTCCAACACTTTATGTATCCAAGTCAAGCTTCTTACAAAGTGATTCATCCTGGTTTGATTGGAACGCCGAAGAAGCTGTCCTATTCCCAAACTGGGAAACTGGAATCACCTGATTAGAAAGTGGGATAACTTCTTCATCCCAACTCCTATGAGATTTATTCAACTTCCTGGTGTTTCTCCACCATTTTATGTATCCAAATCAAGCTTCTTACAAAGTGATTCATCCTGGTTTGATTGGAACGACGAAGAAGCTGTCCTATTCCCAAACTGGGAAACTGGAATCACCTGATTAGAAAGTGGGATAACTTCTTCATCCCAACTCCTATGAGATTTATTCAACTTCCTGGTGATTCTCCAACACTTTATGTATCCAAATCAAGCTTCTTACAGAGTGATTCATCCTGGTTTGATTGGAACGACGAAGAAGCTGTCCTATTCCCAAACTGGGAAACTGGAATCACCTGATTAGAAGTGGGATAACTTCTTCATCCCAACTCCTATGAGATTAATTCAACTTCCTGGTGATTCTCCACCACTTTATGTATCCAAATCAAGCTTCTTACAAAGTGATTCATCCTGGTTTGATTGGAACGCCGAAGAAGCTGTCCTATTCCCAAACTGGGAAACTGGAATCACCTGATTGAAAGGGGATAACTTCTTCATCCCAACTCCTATGAGATTTATTCAACTTCCTGGTGATTCTCCACCACTTTATGTATCCAAATCAAGCTTCTTACAAAGTGATTCATCCTGGTGTTATTGGAACGACGAAGAAGCTGTCCTATTCCCAAACTGGGAAACTGGAATCACCTGATTAGAAAGTGGGATAACTTCTTCATCCCAACTCCTATGAGATTTATTCAACTTCCTGGTGATTCTCCACCATTTTATGTATCCAAATCAAGCTTCTTACAAAGTGATTCATCCTGGTGTTATTGGAACGACGAAGAAGCTGTCCTATTCCCAAACTGGGAAACTGGAATCACCTGATTAGAAAGTGGGATAACTTCTTCATCCCAACTCCTATGAGATTTATTCAACTTCCTGGTGATTCTCCACCATTTTATGTATTCAAATCACGCTTCTTACAAAGTAATTCATCCTGGTTTATTGGAACGACGAAGAAGCTGTCCTATTCCAAAACTGGGAAACTGGAATCACCTGATTAGAAAGTGGGATAACTTCTTCATCCCAACTCCTATGAGATTTATTCAACTTCCTGGTGTTTCTCCACCATTTTATGTATCCAAATCAAGCTTCTTACAAAGTGATTCATCCTGGTTTGATTGGAACGACGAAGAAGCTGTCCTATTCCCAAACTGGGAAACTGGAATCACCTGATTAGAAAGTGGGATAACTTCTTCATCCCAACTCCTATGAGATTTATTCAACTTCCTGGTGATTCTCCAACACTTTATGTATCCAAATCAAGCTTCTTACAAAGTGATTCATCCTGGTTTGATTGGAACGACGAAGAAGCTGTCCTATTCCCAAACTGGGAAACTGGAATCACCTGATTTGAAAGGGGATAACTTCTTCATCCCAACTCCTATGAGATTTATTCAACTTCCTGGTGATTCTCCACCACTTTATGTATCCAAATCAAGCTTCTTACAAAGTGATTCATCCTGGTTTATTGGAACGACGAAGAAGCTGTCCTATTCCCAAACTGGGAAACTGGAATCACCTGATTAGAAAGTGGGATAACTTCTTCATCCCAACTCCTATGAGATTTATTCAACTTCCTGGTGATTCTCCACCACTTTATGTATCCAAATCAAGCTTCTTACAAAGTGATTCATCCTGGTGTTATTGGAACGACGAAGAAGCTGTCCTATTCCCAAACTGGGAAACTGGAATCACCTGATTAGAAAGTGGGATAACTTCTTCATCCCAACTCCTATGAGATTAATTCAACTTCCTGGTGATTCTCCACCACTTTATGTATCCAAATCAAGCTTCTTACAAAGTGATTCATCCTGGTTTGATTGGAACGACGAAGAAGCTGTCCTATTCCCAAACTGGGAAACTGGAATCACCTGATTAGAAAGTGGGATAACTTCTTCATCCCAACTCCTATGAGATTTATTCAACTTCCTGGTGATTCTCCAACACTTTATGTATCCAAATCAAGCTTCTTACAGAGTGATTCATCCTGGTTTGATTGGAACGACGAAGAAGCTGTCCTATTCCCAAACTGGGAAACTGGAATCACCTGATTAGAAAGTGGGATAACTTCTTCATCCCAACTCCTATGAGATTTATTCAACTTCCTGGTGATTCTCCAACACTTTATGTATCCAAATCAAGCTTCTTACAAAGTGATTCATCCTGGTTTGATTGGAACGACGAAGAAGCTGTCCTATTCCCAAACTGGGAAACTGGAATCACCTGATTAGAAAGTGGGATAACTTCTTCATCCCAACTCCTATGAGATTTATTCAACTTCCTGGTGATTCTCCACCACTTTATGTATCCAAATCAAGCTTCTTACAAAGTGATTCATCCTGGTTTGATTGGAACGACGAAGAAGCTGTCCTATTCCCAAACTGGGAAACTGGAATCACCTGATTAGAAAGTGGGATAACTTCTTCATCCCAACTCCTATGAGATTAATTCAACTTCCTGGTGATTCTCCACCACTTTATGTATCCAAATCAAGCTTCTTACAAAGTGATTCATCCTGGTTTGATTGGAACGACGAAGAAGCTGTCCTATTCCCAAACTGGGAAACTGGAATCACCTGATTAGAAAGTGGGATAACTTCTTCATCCCAACTCCTATGAGATTTATTCAACTTCCTGGTGATTCTCCACCACTTTATGTATCCAAATCAAGCTTCTTACAAAGTGATTCATCCTGGTTTGATTGGAACGACGAAGAAGCTGTCCTATTCCCAAACTGGGAAACTGGAATCACCTGATTTGAAAGTGGGATAACTTCTTCATCCCAACTCCTATGAGATTAATTCAACTTCCTGGTGATTCTCCAACACTTTATGTATCCAAATCAAGCTTCTTACAAAGTGATTCATCCTGGTGTTATTGGAACGACGAAGAAGCTGTCCTATTCCCAAACTGGGAAACTGGAATCACCTGATTAGAAAGTGGGATAACTTCTTCATCCCAACTCCTATGAGATTTATTCAACTTCCTGGTGATTCTCCACCACTTTATGTATCCAAATCAAGCTTCTTACAAAGTGATTCATCCTGGTTTGATTGGAACGACGAAGAAGCTGTCCTATTCCCAAACTGGGAAACTGGAATCACCTGATTAGAAAGTGGGATAACTTCTTCATCCCAACTCCTATGAGATTAATTCAACTTCCTGGTGATTCTCCACCACTTTATGTATCCAAATCAAGCTTCTTACAAAGTGATTCATCCTGGTTTGATTGGAACGACGAAGAAGCTGTCCTATTCCCAAACTGGGAAACTGGAATCACCTGATTAGAAAGTGGGATAACTTCTTCATCCCAACTCCTATGAGATTTATTCAACTTCCTGGTGATTCTCCAACACTTTATGTATCCAAATCAAGCTTCTTACAAGTGATTCATCCTGGTTTGATTGGAACGACGAAGAAGCTGTCCTATTCCCAAACTGGGAAACTGGAATCACCTGATTAGAAAGTGGGATAACTTCTTCATCCCAACTCCTATGAGATTTATTCAACTTCCTGGTGATTCTCCAACACTTTATGTATCCAAATCAAGCTTCTTACAAAGTGATTCATCCTGGTTTGATTGGAACGACGAAGAAGCTGTCCTATTCCCAAACTGGGAAACTGGAATCACCTGATTAGAAAGTGGGATAACTTCTTCATCCCAACTCCTATGAGATTAATTCAACTTCCTGGTGATTCTCCACCACTTTATGTATCCAAATCAAGCTTCTTACAAAGTGATTCATCCTGGTTTGATTGGAACGACGAAGAAGCTGTCCTATTCCCAAACTGGGAAACTGGAATCACCTGATTAGAAAGTGGGATAACTTCTTCATCCCAACTCCTATGAGATTAATTCAACTTCCTGGTGATTCTCCACCACTTTATGTATCCAAATCAAGCTTCTTACAAAGTGATTCATCCTGGTTTGATTGGAACGACGAAGAAGCTGTCCTATTCCCAAACTGGGAAACTGGAATCACCTGATTAGAAAGTGGGATAACTTCTTCATCCCAACTCCTATGAGATTTAATCAACTTCCTGCTGATTCTCCACCACTTTATATATCTAAATCAAGCTTCTTACAAAGTGATTCATCCTGGTTTGATTGGAACGACGAAGAAGCTGTCATATTCCCAAACTGGGAAACTGGAATCACCTGATTAGAAAGTGGGATAACTTCTTCATCCCAACTCCTATGAGATTTAATCAACTTCCTGCTGATTCTCCACCACTTTATATATCCAAATCAAGCTTCTTACAAAGTGATTCATCCTGGTTTGATTGGAACGACGAAGAAGCTGTCCTATTCCCAAACTGGGAAACTGGAATCACCTGATTAGAAAGTGGGATAACTTCTCATCCCAACTCCTATGAGATTAATTCAACTTCCTGGTGATTCTCCACCACTTTATGTATCCAAATCAAGCTTCTTACAAAGTGATTCATCCTGGTGTTATTGGAACGACGAAGAAGCTGTCCTATTCCCAAACTGGGAAACTGGAATCACCTGATTAGAAAGTGGGATAACTTCTTCATCCCAACTCCTATGAGATTTATTCAACTTCCTGGTGATTCTCCACCACTTTATGTATCCAAATCAAGCTTCTTACAAAGTGATTCATCCTGGTTTGATTGGAACGACGAAGAAGCTGTCCTATTCCCAAACTGGGAAACTGGAATCACCTGATTAGAAAGTGGGATAACTCATTCATCCCAACTCCTATGAGATTAATTCAACTTCCTGGTGATTCTCCAACACTTTATGTATCCAAATCAAGCTTCTTACAAAGTGATTCATCCGGGTTTGATTGGAACGCCGAAGAAGCTGTCCTATTCCCAAACTGGGAAACTGGAATCACCTGATTAGAAAGTGGGATAACTTCTTCATCCCAACTCCTATGAGATTTATTCAACTTCCTGGTGTTTTCTCCACCATTTTATGTATCCAAATCAAGCTTCTTACAAAGTGATTCATCCTGGTTTTGGAACGCCGAAGAAGCTGTCCTATTCCCAAACTGGGAAACTGGAATCACCTGATTAGAAAGTGGGATAAATTCTTCATCCCAACTCCTATGAGATTTATTCAACTTCCTGGTGATTCTCCAACACTTATGTATCCAAATCAAGCTTCTTACAAAGTGATTCATCCTGGTTTGATTGGAACGCCGAAGAAGCTGTCCTATTCCCAAACTGGGAAACTGGAATCACCTGATTAGAAAGTGGGATAACTTCTTCATCCCAACTCCTATGAGATTTATTCAACTTCCTGGTGATTCTCCACACTTTATGTATCCAAATCAAGCTTCTTACAAAGTGATTCATCCTGGTTTATTGGAACGACGAAGAAGCTGTCCTATTCCCAAACTGGGAAACTGGAATCACCTGATTAGAAAGTGGGATAACTTCTTCATCCCAACTCCTATGAGATTTATTCAACTTCCTGGTGATTCTCCAACACTTTATGTATCCAAATCAAGCTTCTTACAAGTGATTCATCCTGGTTTGATTGGAACGACGAAGAAGCTGTCCTATTCCCAAACTGGGAAACTGGAATCACCTGATTAGAAAGTGGGATAACTTCTTCATCCCAACTCCTATGAGATTAATTCAACTTCCTGGTGATTCTCCACACTTTATGTATCCAAATCAAGCTTCTTACAAAGTGATTCATCCTGGTTTGATTGGAACGACGAAGAAGCTGTCCTATTCCCAAACTGGGAAACTGGAATCACCTGATTAGAAAGTGGGATAACTTCTTCATCCCAACTCCTATGAGATTAATTCAACTTCCTGGTGATTCTCCACCACTTTATGTATCCAAATCAAGCTTCTTACAGAGTGATTCATCCTGGTTTGATTGGAACGACGAAGAAGCTGTCCTATTCCCAAACTGGGAAACTGGAATCACCTGATTTGAAAGTGGGATAACTCATTCATCCCAACTCCTATGAGATTAATTCAACTTCCTGGTGATTCTCCACCACTTTATGTATCCAAATCAAGCTTCTTACATAGTGATTCATCCTGGTGTTATTGGAACGACGAAGAAGCTGTCCTATTCCCAAACTGGGAAACTGGAATCACCTGATAGAAAGTGGGATAACTTCTTCATCCCAACTCCTATGAGATTAATTCAACTTCCTGGTGATTCTCAACACTTTATGTATCCAAATCAAGCTTCTTACAAAGTGATTCATCCTGGTTGGTTTTGGAACGACGAAGAAGCTGCCTATTTCCCAAACTGGGAAACTGGAATCACCTGATTAGAAAGTGGGATAACTTCTTTCATCCCAACTCCTATGAGATTAATTCAACTTCCTGGTGATTCTCCACCACTTTATGTATCCAAATCAAGCTTCTTACAAAGTGATTCATCCTGGTTTGATTGGACGCCGAAGAAGCTGTCCTATTCCCAAACTGGAAACTGGAATCACCTGATTAGAAAGTGGGATAACTTCTTCATCCCCAACTCCTATGAGATTTATTCAACTCCTGGTGATTCTCCACCACTTTATGTATCCAAATCAAGCTTCTTACAGAGTGATTCATCCTGGTTTGATTGGAACGACGAGAAGCTGTCATACCCAAACTGGGAAACGGAATCACCTGATTTGAAAAGTGGATAACTTCTTCATCCCAACTCCTATGAGATTTATTCAACTTCCTGTGATTCTCCACCACGTTAGTATCCAATCAAGCTTCTTACAAAGTGATTCATCCTGGTGTATTGAACGACGAAGAAGCTGTCCTATTCCAAACTGGGAAACTGGAATCACCTGATTAGAAAGTGGGATAACTTCTTCATCCCAACTCCTATGAGATTATTCAACTTCCTGG
>NW_022610335.1:0-24617 GCF_000309985.2 Brassica rapa | reverse complement strand
TCTTTGTCATTCTAATCAAACAGGATGAATCGCGATGTAAGAATTTGATGTTTGATACAGAAAGTAGTGGAGAATCACTAGGAATTGAATAAATCTCATAGGAGTTAGGATGAAGAAGCTATCCCACTTTCAAACCAGGTGATCCTTGTTTTCCTATTTGGGAATATGACAATTTTTTGTCATTCTAATCAAACCAGGATGAATCGCGATGTAAGAAGCTTGATGTTGATACATAAAGTAGTGGAGAATCACTAGGAAGTTGAATAAATCTCATAGGAGTTAGGATGAAGAAGCTATCCCACTTTCAAATCAGGTGATCCTTGTTTTCCTGTTTGGAATATGACAACTTCTTTGTCATTCTAATCAAACCAAGAGAACCGCGATGTAAGAAGCTTGATTTTGATACATAAAGTAGTGGAGAATCACCAGGAAGTTGAATAAATCTCATAGGAGTTAGGATGAAGAAGTTATCCACTTTCAAATCAGGTGATCCTTGTTTTCCTTGTTTGGGAATATGACAACTTATTTTTCATTCTAATCAAACCAGGATGAATCGCGATGTAAGAAGCTTGATGTTGATACAAAAGTAGTGGAGAATCACTAGGAAGTTGAATAAATCTAATAGGAGTTAGGATGAAGAAGCTATCCCACTTTCAAATCAGGTGTGATCCCATTTTTGTGTTTGGGAATATGACAACTTCTTTGTCATTCAATCAAACCAAGAGAATCGCGATGTAAGAAGCTTGATTTTGATACATAAAGTAGTGGAGAATCACCAGGAAGTTGAATAAATCTCATAGGAGTTAGGATGAAGAAGCTATCCCACTTTCAAATCAGGTGATCCTTGTTTTCCTATTTGGGAATATGACAATTTATTTGTCATTCTAATCAAACCAGGATGAATCGCGATGTAAGAAGCTTGATGTTGATACATAAAGTAGGGGAGAATCACTAGGAAGTTGAATAAATCTCATAGGAGTTAGGATGAAGAAGTTATCCCACTTTCAAATCATGTGATCCCAGTTTTCCTATTTGGGAATATGACAATTTCTTTGTCATATTAACAAACCAGGATGAATCGCGATGGAAGAAGTTTGATTTTGATACAAAAAGTAGTGGAGAATCACTAGGAAGTTGAATAAATCTCATAGGAGTTAGGATGAAGAAGCTATCCCACTTTCAAACCAGGTGATCCTTGTTTTCCTATTTGGGAATATGACAATTTCTTTGTCATTCTAATCAAACCAGGATGAATCGCGATGTAAGAAGCTTGATGTTGATACATAAAGTAGTGGAGAATCACTAGGAAGTTGAATAAATCTCATAGGAGTTAGGATGAAGAAGTATCCCACTTTCAAATCAGGTGATCCTTGTTTTCCTGTTTGGAATATGACAACTTCTTTGTCATTCTAATCAAACCAAGAGAATGCGATGTAAGAAGCTTGATTTTGATACATAAAGTAGTGGAGAATCACCAGGAAGTTGAATAAATCTCATAGGAGTTAGGATGAAGAAGCTATCCCACTTTCAAATCAGGTGATCCTTGTTTTCCTGTTTGGGAATATGACAACTTCTTTGTCATTCTAATCAAACCAGGATGAATCGCGATGTAAGAAGCTTGATGTTGATACAAAAGTAGTGGAGAATCACTAGGAAGTTGAATAAATCTCATAGGAGTTAGGATGAAGAAGCTATCCCACTTTCAAATCAGGTGATCCCTGTTTTCATGTTTGGGAAAATGACAGCTTCCTTGTCATTCTAATCAAACCAGGAAGAATCGCGATGTAAGAAGCTTGATTTGGTACATAAAGTAGTGGAGAACCTTTAGGAAGTTGAATAAATCTCATAGAAGTTAGGGTGAAGAAGCTATCCCACTTTCAAATCAGGTGATCCCAGTTTTCATGTTTGGGAATATGACAACTTCTTTATCATTCTAATCAAACCAGGATGAATCGCGATGTAAGAAGCTTGAATTGGATACATAAATTAGTGGAGAACCATTAGGAAGTTGAATAAATCTTATAGGAGTTAGGATGAAGAAGCTATCCCACTTTCAAATCAGGTGATCCTAGTTTTCCTGTTTGGGAATATGACAATTTATTTGTCATTCTAATCAAACCAGGATGAATCGCGATGTAAGAAGCTTGATGTTGATACATAAAGTAGTGGAGAATCACTAGGAAGTTGAATAATCTCATAGGAGTTAGGATGAAGAAGCTACACTTTCAAATCAGGTGATCCCAGTTTTCCTGTTTGGGAATATGACAACTTCTTTGTCATTCTAATCAAACCAGGATGAATCGCGATGTAAGAAGCTTGATTTTGATACATAAAGTAGTGGAGACCAGGAAGTTGAATAAATCTCATAGGAGTTAGGATGAAGAAGCTATCCCACTTTCAAATCAGGTGATCCCAGTTTTTTGTGTTTGGGAATATGACAACTTCTTTGTCATTCTAATCAAACCAAGAGAATCGCGATGTAAGAAGCTTGATTTTGATACATAAAGTAGTGGAGAATCACTAGGAAGTTGAATAAATCTCATAGGAGTTAGGATGAAGAAGCTATCCCACTTTCAAATCAGGTGATCCTTGTTTTCCTGTTTGGGAATATGACAACTTTTTGTCATTCTAATCAAACCAGGATGAATCGCGATGTAAGAAGCTTGATGTTGATACATAAAGTAGTGGAGAATCACTAGGAAGTTGAATAAATCTCATAGGAGTTAGGATGAAGAAGCTATCCCACTTTCAAATCAGGTGATCCTTGTTTCCTGTTTGGGAATATGACAATTATTTGTCATTCTAATCAAACCAGGATGAATCGCGATGTAAGAAGCTTGATGTTGATACATAAAGTAGTGGAGAATCACTAGGAAGTTGAATAAATCTCATAGGAGTTAGGATGAAGAAGCTATCCCACTTTCAAATCAGGTGATCCCAGTTTTCCTGTTTTGGGATATGACCTTCTTTGTCATTCTAATCAAACCAGATGAATCGCGATGTAAGAAGCTTGATTTTGATACATAAAGTAGTGGAGAATCACTAGGAAGTTGAATAAATCTCATAGGAGTTAGGATGAAGAAGCTATCCCACTTTCAAATCAGGTGATCCTTGTTTTCCTGTTTGGGAATATGACAACTTATTTGTCATTCTAATCAAACCAGGATGAATCGCGATGTAAGAAGCTTGATGTTTGATACATAAAGTAGTGGAGAATCACTAGGAAGTTGAATAAATCTCATAGGAGTTAGGATGAAGAAGCTATCCCACTTTCAAATCAGGTGATCCTAGTTTTTGTGTTTGGGAATATGACAACTTTCTTTGTCATTCTAATCAAACCAGGATGAATCGCGATGTAAGAAGCTTGATTTTGATACATAAAGTAGTGGAGAATCACTAGGAAGTTGAATAAATCTCATAGGAGTTAGGATGAAGAAGCTATCCCACTTTCAAATCAGGTGATCCTTGTTTTCCTGTTTGGGAATATGAAACTTATTTGTCATTCTAATCAAACCAGGATGAATCGCGATGTAAGAAGCTTGAGTTGGATACATAAAGTAGTGGAGAATCATTAGGAAGTTGAATAAATCTTATAGGAGTTAGGATGAAGAAGCTGTCCCACTTTCAAATCAGGTGATCCTAGTTTTCATGTTTGGAAAAATGACAGCTTCCTTGTCATTCTAATCAAACCAGGAAGAATCGCGATGTAAGAAGCTTGATTTGGTACATAAAGTAGTGGAGAACCTTTAGGAAGTTGAATAAATCTCATAGAAGTTAGGGTGAAGAAGCTATCCCCCTTTCAAATCAGGTGATCCCAGTTTTTATATTTGGGAATATGACAACTTCTTTATCATTCTAATCAAACCAGGATGAATCGCGATGTAAGAAGCTTGAATTGGATAAATAAATTAGTGGAGAACCATTAGGAAGTTGAATAAATCTTATAGGAGTTAGGATGAAGAAGCTATCCCACTTTCAAATCAGTGATCTTGTTTTCCTGTTTGGGAATATGACAATTTATTTGTCATTCTAATCAAACCAGGATGAATCGCGATGTAAGAAGCTTGATGTTGATACATAAAGTAGTGGAGAATCACTAGGAAGTTGAATAAATCTCATAGGAGTTAGGATGAAGAAGCTATCCCACTTTCAAATCAGGTGATCCTTGTTTTCCTGTTGGGAATATGACAACTTCTTTGTCATTCTAATCAAACCAGGATGAATCGCGATGTAAGAAGCTTGATGTTGATACATAAAGTAGTGGAGAATCACTAGGAAGTTGAATAAATCTCATAGGAGTTAGGATGAAGAAGTTATCCCACTTTCAAATCAGGTGATCCCAGTTTTCCTGTTTGGGAATATGACAACTTCTTGTCATTCTAATCAAACCAGGATGAATCGCGATGTAAGAAGCTTGATTTTGATACATAAAGTAGTGGAGAATCACTAGGAAGTTGAATAAATCTCATAGGAGTTAGGATGAAGAAGCTATCCCACTTTCAAATCAGGTGATCCTTGTTTTCCTGTTTGGGAATATGACATTTATTTGTCATTCTAATCAAACCAGGATGAATCGCGATGTAAGAAGCTTGATGTTTGATACATAAAGTAGTGGAGAATCACTAGGAAGTTGAATAAATCTCATAGGAGTTAGGATGAAGAAGCTATCCCACTTTCAAATCAGGTGATCCCAGTTTTGTGTTTGGGAATATGACAACTTCTTTGTCATTCTAATCAAACCAGAGAATCGCGATGTAAGAAGCTTGATTTTGATACATAAAGTAGTGGAGAATCACTAGGAAGTTGAATAAATCTCATAGGAGTTAGGATGAAGAAGCTATCCCACTTTCAAATCAGGTGATCCCAGTTTTTGTGTTGGGAATATGACAACTTCTTTGTCATTCTAATCAAACCAGGAAATCGCGATGTAAGAAGTTTGATTTTGATACATAAAGTAGTGGAGAATCACTAGGAAGTTGAATAAATCTCATAGGAGTTAGGATGAAGAAGCTATCCCACTTTCAAATCAGGTGATCTTGTTTTCCTGTTTGGGAATATGACAATTTATTTGTCATTCTAATCAAACCAGGATGAATCGCGATGTAAGAAGCTTGATTTGATACATAAAGTAGTGGAGAATCACTAGGAAGTTGAATAAATCTCATAGGAGTTAGGATGAAGAAGCTATCCCACTTTCAAATCAGGTGATCCTTGTTTTCCTGTTTGGGAATATGACAATTTATTTGTCATTCTAATCAAACAGGATGAATCGCGATGTAAGAAGCTTGATGTTGATACATAAAGTAGTGGAGAATCACAGGAAGTTGAATAAATCTCATAGGAGTTAGGATGAAGAAGCTATCCCACTTTCAAATCAGGTGATCCCAGTTTTTATGTTTGGGAATATGACAACTTCTTTGTCATTCTAATCAAACCAGGAGAATCGCGATGTAAGAATTGATTTTGATACATAGTAGTGGAGAATCACTAGGAAGTTGAATAAATCTCATAGGAGTTAGGATGAAGAAGCTAACCCACTTTCAAATCAGGTGATCCCAGTTTTCCTGTTTGGGAATATGACAGCTTCTTTGTTATTCTAATCAATTCAGGATGAATCGCGATGTAAGAAGCTTGATTTGATACATAAAGTAGTGGAGAACCTTTAGGAAGTTGAATAAATCTCATAGGAGTTAGGATGAAGAAGCTATCCCACTTTCAAATCAGGTGATCCCAGTTTTCATGTTTGGGAATATGACAGCTTCTTTGTCATTCTAATCAAACCAGGATGAATCGCGATGTAAGAAGCTTGAGTTGGATACATAAAGTAGTGGAGAATCACTAGGAAGTTGAATAAATCTCATAGGAGTTAGGATGAAGAAGCTATCCCACTTTCAAATCAGGTGATCCTTGTTTTCCTGTTTGGAATATGACAACTTATTTGTCATTCTAATCAAACCAGGATGAATCGCGATGTAAGAAGCTTGATTTTGATACATAAAGTAGTGGAGAATCACTAGGAAGTTGAATAAATCTCATAGGAGTTAGGATGAAGAAGCTATCCCACTTTCAAATCAGGTGATCCCATTTTTTGTGTTTGGGAATATGACAATTCTTTGTCATTCTAATCAAACCAGGATGAATCGCGATGTAAGAAGCTTGATTTTGATACATAAAGTAGTGGAGAATCACTAGGAAGTTGAATAAATCTCATAGGAGTTAGGATGAAGAAGCTATCCCACTTTCAAATCAGGTGATCCTTGTTTTTGTGTTTGGGAATATGACAACTTCTTTGTCATTCTAATCAAACCAGGAGAATCGCGATGTAAGAATTTGATTTGATACATAAAGTAGTGGAGAATCACTAGGAAGTTGAATAAATCTCATAGGAGTTAGGATGAAGAAGCTATCCCACTTTCAAATCAGGTGATCCTTGTTTTCCTTTGGGAATATGACAACTTCTTTGTCATTCTAATCAAACCAGGATGAATCGCGATGTAAGAAGCTTGATGTTGATACATAAAGTAGTGGAGAATCACTAGGAAGTTGAATAAATCTCATAGGAGTTAGGATGAAGAAGCTATCCCACTTTCAAATCAGGTGATCCCATTTTTTGTGTTTGGGAATATGACAACTTATTTGTCATTCTAATCAAACAGGATGAATCGCGATGTAAGAAGCTTGATTTTGATACATAAAGTAGTGGAGAATCACTAGGAAGTTGAATAATCTCATAGGAGTTAGGATGAAGAAGCTATCCCACTTTCAAATCAGGTGATCCCAGTTTTGTGTTTGGGAATATGACAACTTCTTTGTCATTCTAATCAAACCAAGAGAATCGCGATGTAAGAAGTTTGATTTTGATACATAAAGTAGTGGAGAATCACTAGGAAGTTGAATAAATCTCATAGGAGTTAGGATGAAGAAGCTATCCCACTTTCAAATCAGGTGATCCTTGTTTTCCTGTGGGAATATGACAATTTATTTGTCATTCTAATCAAACCAGGATGAATCGCGATGTAAGAAGCTTGATGTTGATACACAAAGTAGTGGAGAATCACTAGGAAGTTGAATAAATCTCATAGGAGTTAGGATGAAGAAGCTATCCCACTTTCAAATCAGGTGATCCTTGTTTTCCTATTTGGGAATATGACAATTTATTTGTCATTCTAATCAAACCAGGATGAATCGCGATGTAAGAAGCTTGATGTTGATACATAAAGTAGGGGAGAATCACTAGGAAGTTGAATAAATCTCATAGGAGTTAGGATGAAGAAGTTATCCCACTTTCAAATCAGGTGATCCCAGTTTCCTGTTTGGGAATATGACAACTTCTTTGTCATTCTAACAAACAGGATGAATCGCGATGGAAGAAGTTTGATTTTGATACATAAAGTAGTGGAGAATCACTAGGAAGTTGAATAAATCTCATAGGAGTTAGGATGAAGAAGCTATCCCACTTTCAAATCAGGTGATCCTTGTTTTCCTTTTGGGAATATGACAATTTATTTGTCATTCTAATCAAACCAGGATGAATCGCGATGTAAGAAGCTTGATGTTGATACATAAAGTAGTGGAGAATCACTAGGAAGTTGAATAAATCTCATAGGAGTTAGGATGAAGAAGCTATCCCACTTTCAAATCAGGTGATCCCAGTTTTGTGTTTGGGAATATGACAACTTCTTTGTCATTCTAATCAAACCAAGAGAATCGCGATGTAAGAAGCTTGATTTTGATACATAAGTAGTGGAGAATCACCAGGAAGTTGAATAAATCTCATAGGAGTTAGGATGAAGAACTATCCCACTTTCAAATCAGGTGATCCTTGTTTTTGTTTTGGGAATATGACAACTTCTTTGTCATTCTAATCAAACCAAGAGAATCGCGATGTAAGAAGCTTGATTTTGATACATAAAGTAGTGGAGAATCACTAGGAAGTTGAATAAATCTCATAGGAGTTAGGATGAAGAAGCTATCCCACTTTCAAATCAGGTGATCCTTGTTTTCCTGTTTGGGAATATGACAATTTATTTGTCATTCTAATCAAACCAGGATGAATCGCGATGTAAGAAGCTTGATGTTGATACATAAAGTAGTGGAGAATCACTAGGAAGTTGAATAAATCTCATAGGAGTTAGGATGAAGAAGCTATCCCACTTGAAAAAAAAAAAAAAAGGAAAAAAAAAAAAAATAGGAAAAGAAGCACTTTCAAATCAGGTGATCCTTGTTTTCCTATTTGGGAATATGACAATTTATTTGTCATTCTAATAAAACCAGGATGAATCGCGATGTAAGAAGCTTGATGTTGATACATAAAGTAGTGGAGAATCACTAGGAAGTTGAATAAATCTCATAGGAGTTAGGATGAAGAAGCTATCCCACTTTCAAATCAGGTGATCCCATTTTTATGTTTGGGAATATGACAACTTCTTTGTCATTCTAATCAAACCAAAAATCGCGATGTAAGAAATTTGATTTTGATACATAAAGTAGTGGAGAATCACCAGGAAGTTGAATAAATCTCATAGGAGTTAGGATGAAGAAGCTATCCCACTTTCAAATCAGGTGATCCCAGTTTTCCTGTTTGGGAATATGACAACTTCTTTGTCATTCTAACAAACCAGGATGAATCGCGATGTAAGAAGCTTGATTTGATACATAAAGTAGTGGAGAATCACTAGGAAGTTGAAATAAATCTCATAGGAGTTAGGATGAAGAAGCTATCCCACTTTCAAATCAGGTGATCTCAGTTTTCCTGTTTGGAAATATGACAACTTCTTTGTCATTCTAACAAACCAGGATGAATCGCGATGTAAGAAGTTTGATTTTGATACATAAAGTAGTGGAGAATACTAGGAAGTTGAATAAATCTCATAGGAGTTAGGATGAAGAACTTATCCCACTTTCAAATCAGGTGATCCTTGTTTTCCTGTTTGGGAATATGAAACTTATTTGTCATTCTAATCAAACCAGGATGAATCGCGATGTAAGAAGCTTGATGTTGATACATAAAGTAGTGGAGAATCACTAGGAAGTTGAATAATCTAATAGGAGTTAGGATGAAGAAGCTATCCCACTTTCAAATCAGGTGATCCCATTTTTTGTGTTTGGGATATGACAACTTATTTGTCATCTAATCAACCAGGATGAATCGCGATGTAAGAAGCTTGATGTTGATACATAAAGTAGTGGAGAATCACTAGGAAGTTGAATAAATCTAATAGGAGTTAGGATGAAGAAGCTATCCCACTTTCAAATCAGGTGATCCCAGTTTTTGTGTTTGGGAATATGACAACTTCTTTGTCATTCCAATCAAACCAAGAGAATCGCGATGTAAGAAGTTTGATTTTGATACATAAAGTAGTGGAGAATCACTAGGAAGTTGAATAAATCTCATAGGAGTTAGGATGAAGAAGCTATCCCACTTTCAAATCAGGTGATCCTTGTTTTCCTATTTGGGAATATGACAATTTATTTGTCATTCTAATCAAACCAGGATGAATCGCGATGTAAGAAGCTTGATGTTGATACATAAAGTAGTGGAGAATCACTAGGAAGTTGAATAAATCTCATAGGAGTTAGGATGAAGAAGCTATCCAACTTTCAAATCAGGTGATCCCGTTTTTGTGTTTGGGAATATGACAACTTATTTGTCATCTAATCAAACCAGGATGAATCGCGATGTAAGAAGCTTGATTTTGATACATAAAGTAGTGGAGAATCACTAGGAATTGAATAAATCTCATAGGAGTTAGGATGAAGAAGCTATCCCACTTTCAAATCAGGTGATCCCAGTTTTCCTGTTTGGGAATATGACAACTTTTTGTCATTCTAATCAAACAAGAGAATCGCGATGTAAGAAGCTTGATTTTGATACATAAGTAGTGGAGAATCACTAGGAAGTTGAATAAATCTCATAGGAGTTAGGATGAAGAAGCTATCCCACTTTCAAATCAGGTGATCCTTGTTTTCCCTATTTGGGAATATGACAATTATTTGTCATTCTAATCAAACCAGGATGAATCGCGATGTAAGAAGCTTGATGTTGATACATAAAGTAGTGGAGAATCACTAGGAAGTTGAATAAATCTCATAGGAGTTTAGGATGAAGAAGCTATCGCACTTTCAAATCAGGTGATCCTTGTTTTCCTATTTGGGAATATGACAATTTATTTGTCATTCTAATAAACCAGATGAATCGCGATGTAAGAAGCTTGATTTTGATACATAAAGTAAACTGGAGAATCACTAGGAAGGTTGAAGAAATCTCATGGAGATTAGGATGGAAGAAGCTATCGCAACTTTCAAATCAGGTGATGCTCAGTTTTTTTATGTTTGGGAATATGACAACTTCCTTTGTCATTCCAATCCAACCAGAGAATCGCGATGTAAGAAGCTTGATTTTGATACATAAAGTCGTGGAGAATCACTAGGAAGTTGAATAAATCTCAATAGGAGTTTAGGATGAAGAAGCTATCCCACTTTAAATCAGGTGATCCTTGTTATTCTCCTATTTGGGAATATGACAATTTATTTGTCATTCTAATCAAACCAGGATGAATCGCGATGTAAGAAGCTTGATGTTTGATTCATAAAGTAGTGGAGAATCACTAGGAAGTTGAATAAATCTCATAGGAGTAGGATGAAGAAGCTATCGCACTTTCAAATCAGGTGATCCTTGTTTTCCTATTTGGGAATATGACAATTTATTTGTCATTCTAATAAAACCAGGATGAATCGCGATGTAAGAAGCTTGATGTTGATACATAAAGTAGTGGAGAATCACCAGGAAGTTGAATAAATCTCATAGGAGTTAGGATGAAGAAGCTATCCAACTTTCAAATCAGGTGATCCCAGTTTTTATGTTTGGGAATATGACAACTTCTTTGTCATTCCAATCAAACCAAAAGAATCGCGATGTAAGAAATTTGATTTTGATACATAGAGTAGTGGAGAATCACCAGGAAGTCAAATAAATCTCATAGGAGTTAGGATGAAAAAGCTATCCCACTTTCAAATCAGGTGATCCCAGTTTTCCTGTTTGGGAATATCACAACTTCTTTGTCATTCTAACAAACCAGGATGAATCACGATGTTAGAAGATTGATTTTGATACATAAATTAGTGGATAATCACCAGGAAGTTCAATAAATCTCATAGGAGTTAGGATGAAGAAGCTATCCCACTTTCAAATCAGGTGATCTCAGTTTTCATATTTGAGAATATGACAACGTCTTTGTCATTCTAACAAACCAGGATGAATCACGATGTAAGAAGATTGATTTTGATACATAAATTAGTGAATAATCACCAGGAGTTGAATAAATCTCAGAGGAGTTAGGATGAAGAATTTATCCCACTTTCAAATCAGGTGATCCTTGTTTTCCTGTTTGGGAATATGTCAACTTATTTGTCATTCTAATCAGACCAGGATGAATCGCGATGTAAGAAGCTTGATGTTGATACATAAAGTAGTGGAGAATCACTAGAAAGTTGAATAAATCTCATAGGAGTTAGGATGAAGAAGCTATCCCACTTTTAAATCAGGTGATCCTAGTTTTTGTGTTTGGGAATATGACAACTTCTTTGTTATTCTAATCAAACCAAGAGAATCGCGATGTAAGAAGCTTCATTTTGATACATAAAGTACTGGAGAATCAACCAGGAAGTCGAAGAAACTCATAGGAGTTATGATAGAAGAAGCTATCCCACTTTCAAATCAGGTGATCTCAGTTTTCATATTTAAGAATATGACAACTTCTTTGTCATTCTAACAAACCAGGATGAATCGCGATGTAAGAAGTTTGATTTTGATACATAAAGTAGTGGAGAATTACTAGGAAGTTGAATAAATCTCCTAGGATTTAGGATGAAGAACCTATCCCACTTTCAAATCACGTGTTCCTTGTTTTCCTGTTTGGGAATATTGAAACTTATTTTTGATTCTAATCAAACCAGGATGAATCGCGATGTAAGAAGCTTGATGTTGATACATAAAGTAGTGGAGAATCACTAGGAAGTTGAATAAATCTAATAGGAGTTAGGATGAAGAAGCTATCCTACTTTCAAATCAGGTGATCCCATTTTTGTGTTTGGGATATGAGAACTTATTTGTATCTTAATCAAACAGGATGATTCGCGATGTAAGAAGCTTGATTTTGATACATAAAGTAGTGGAGATTCATTAGGAAATTGATCACAGTTGATCACAGTTTTTGTGTTTAGGAATATGACAACTTCTTTGTCATTCCAATCAAACCAAGAGAATCGCGATGTACGAAATTTTATTTTGATACATAAAGTGGTGGAGAATCCCCAGGAAGTTGAATAAATCTCATAGGAGTTAGGATGAAGAAGCTATCTGATGGAGAGCGGAAGCTAGGGTTTGAGAGATCAAGGGGTTTGATCTTCAAACAGGTAACGTGTTCTCGAAGTTAATTCGAAAACAGGAAGATAAGGGCGCGAATACTCTTCGCAGTGCTCGAAAGCTCTTTTAAAATCAAAACTCAATAATTCTTATTAATCAAAGCGTGTCTAACAAAGCTATAAGAGAGTTCATTATATAGAACTCTTAAACCGTCTTAAAAACCTATTCCTAATAGTAAAAGCTCAATAACTTAAAACCCAAGTAAAAGGAAATATTCAAAAGGAAAGATGCCCGTTTAAGCTTCTGCATCAAAAAGGAATAACTCTAGACGGCTGGGTCGTTGTGATCGTGCGCCAGTGTTCCAGCGATCATGGGTTGAGCTGCATCAGGTCCCGCCGGGTTGGAAGGATTCGACCACGAATCAGGCGAGTCATTATCCCCATGATAAGGAAAGATATGTTTGACGTTAAAGACGTCAGAAGTACGCAAATGAGAAGGTAGTTGAATACGATAGGCATTTGGATTGATTCGCTCGAGGATCTGAACTGGTCCAATCTTGCGAGACTTGAGTTTGTTATACTCCCTTGCTGGAAAGCGTTCCTTCGTAAGGACAACCCAAACCAAATCACCCGGTTGAAATATCAGCTCCCGTTGTTTCTTGTCAGCATCCTGCTTATACCGTGCTGTTGAGGCAGCTAAATTATCACGCGCGAGACGATGGACGTCATGGAGTTCGGTGACAAAGTCAATGGCCTCTCCATGCGTCCTAGTACGGTCCGGAAGGGTGGAAAGGTCAAGAGGAGCACGAGGAATTAACCCATACACTACTTGAAAGGGACAGAAACCTAAACTCCGGTTGAAAGCATGGTTATGAGCGAATTCTGCTTGACCAAGCTTACTATCCCAACTCTTTATGTTATCACCCACCAAACAACGAAGTAAATTTCCCAGAGACCTATTAGTAACCTCGGTTTGACCGTCTGTTTGTGGATGATATGCAGAACTCATATCCAAACTCGTACCTAGAAGTTTCCAAAGAGAGCGCCAAAAATGACCCAAAAACCGCGTATCACGATCCGAAACAATCGAAAGGGGCAAACCGTGCAACTTATATATCTCGCGGAAGAAGAGGACGGCAATGTTGACAGCGTCCGACGTCTTTTTACACGGAACAAAACGGGCCATCTTAGAGAACCTATCAACCACAACAAATATAGAGTCGTGACCCCGTTGAGTACGTGGTAAGCCTAGCACAAAACCCATGCTTATGTCCGTCCATGGTTGCGTAGGAAGGGGAAGAGGAAGATATAACCCTGCATTTGACGCTTTGCCTTTTGACAGCTGACAAACATGGCAACGTTCGACAAAACGTTCAACATCACGTCGCATCGAAGGCCAAAAATAGGACGTCGTAGTTAGCTGGAGGGTACGGTCGCGTCCGACATGACCCTCGTTGTGTAACTCGTGAATAATCTTCAAACGCAGGCTACAGTCCGAGATACAAAGGCGGAGGCCTTTAAACAAGAAGCCGTCATGAATCGTGTAGTCGCCTGTTACTCCGTTCGTCGCTTCCAAAAATATGCGTCCAAAGAACTTGTCAGTCGGGTATAAATCAGCTAATACCGAAAAACCAGGTACCGAGGTATTCATTAAAGTAAGCACACTGTGGCGACGGCTCAAAGCATCAGCTACCCGATTTGATTTACCCGACTGATGTCGAATAGAGAAGGTGAACTGTTGGAGATAAGCAATCCAAGAAGCATGACGTGCGGACACCTTGGCTTGGCTATCGAGATGACGTAACGCATCATGATCCGTAAAGAGAATAAATTCTCTATGGACCAGGTAATGGCGCCAATGTTTAATGGCTTGTACGATTGCGTAAAATTCGACGTCGTAAGTACTATAACGAGACCTAGCACCAGCCAACTTCTCGCTGTAAAAAGCAATTGGTCGACCTCGTTGACTGAGTACTGCTCCAACGCCAAGTTTTGATGCGTCACAATGCAGCTCAAAAGTCTCGGAGAAGTCAGGGAGAACGAGAATGGGTGCCGTAGTGAGTTTCGTCTTGATCATCTCGAACGCCGTAGTTGCCTCTGGTGTCCAATGAAACCGACCCTCTTTCATACAACTTGTAATGGGTGCCATAATAGTGCTAAAGTGGCTTACAAACCGACGATAAAACGACGCTAAGCCATGGAAGCTGCGAATCTCTGTCACGGTCGTTGGTACTGGCCATGAGCGGACGGCTTCTACCTTAGATTGATCCATGGCGAGGCCTTGTCCTGACACCACGTATCCAAGAAACAAAACCTCAGAAACGCCGAACTCACACTTGTGTTTGGCCGCAAAAAGTTGATCTCGACGGAGGACGGCGAGGACATCACGTATGTGTGACAAGTGATCGGCCATGGAGGAGCTAAAGATAAGTATATCGTCAAAATAGACAACTACGAATTTCCCAATGAAAGGTCGAAGAGCTTGATTCATAATACGCATGAAGGTACTTGGTGCATTAGACAATCCGAAGGGCATAACGAGCCACTCAAAGAGTCCCTCCCGAGTTTTAAACGCTGTCTTCCACTCATCTCCTGGTCTGATCCGAATCTGATGGTAGCCACTTTTAAGATCAATTTTCGAAAAGATGGAAGCCTTTCCGATTTGGTCTAAGAGGTCATCTAGGCGCGGGATCGGAAAGCGGTAACGAACTGTAATTTTATTGATAGCCCTGCTGTCAACGCACATACGCCAAGTTCCATCTTTCTTGGGAATAAGAAGAGCAGGCACGGCACATGGAGACAAACTCTCCCAAATATGTCCCTTGCGTAACAAGTCTTCTACTTGTCTGCGAAGTTCCTCATGTTCATCTGGACTCATTCTGTAATGAGGACGGTTCGGCAGTGTTGCACCCGGTACAAGATCAATTTGGTGTTGAATATCTCGTAGTGGAGGCAATGATGTTGGTAGGTCGACGGGGAAGACATCTTGGTACTCGTTGAGGACGGCAGCAATATCATCGTGTATAGGCGTGGAGAGGAGAGGAGTTGGTGGAGTTGCGACTAAGGAAAACGCCACCCCTTCTTCTTGGAGTTCTGATCTGAGCGCCTCGTACGAGCAGATCAATGATGCTTGTTTTGATGGTGACGCCTGTGTCGGAGTGGTAGGGACCGGCGGGGTTTTAAGAGGAGGTGACTCCTTAGATGGAAGAAGTAAGATCTTATGTGAATCCCAAGTGAACTGATATGTATTTTCGGCTCCATAATGTATGATCTTGCGGTCATACTCCCATGGTCTTCCGAGCAATAAGTGGCTTATGTCCATTGGTGCAATATCACAATAAATACGATCTTTGTAGTAAGGACCAATGGAGAAGGAGATGAGGGCGCGCTGTGTTACCCGTAAATTGACACTGGAGTCAAGCCAGCCTAGAGTGTAAGGCGATGGGTGTGTTTCACGCGTGATACCAAGCTTGTTCACTGCTTCCTCGGAAATAACGTTTTTGCTACTACCGGAGTCGATGACAAACGTGCATATGCGATTGTTGATGGTACATGTGGATCGAAAGATATTCGTACGAAGCCACTTGTCGTCTTGACGTTGAGGAGTGAAACATGTTCGGCGAAGCACGAGTAGTTGGCCACTATCCCCACACGTCGGGAGGATCTCTTCGTCGTCAAGTTCTTCCTCTGCCTGTGAGTCATAAACATCGTGATCGTCAGTAGAATCATCGATGATCAGTCCCCGTCGCGTAGCATGCGGGCAAGCTGTCTGACGGTGTCCTTGTTCTCCACACGAGTAACAACGCAAAGCATTAGTTCGTGTGGATCGTCGCAATTGTTGTTCTTCTGGTGTGGCTGGTTTTGTTGAATTGGAGGCCTCAGTGGCGTCCTTAGACGCAGATGGTACATTGCTACTCGAAGAATCTTGGCTGCGAGCCCGATTAGAAGGTGACGTCCAATTTGACGACCGTGACTGTTGTTCAAATGATGCAGCGCGACGATGAGCTTCTCCTACTGTGGATGGATCGAATTGAGCCATAGCTGTCTGTAGTTGAGAGCGTAAACCACCTATGAAGCGAGAGACAAGTTGAATTTGACTGTCGTGTATCTCGTTGCGAGTTAACAACAATGCAAATTCTTCTGCGTATTCGTCAACGGTACGGGACCCTTGACGAAGGTTCTGTAATCTGGTGTACATGGTTCGTTCGTAGTTGTGGGGGAGGAAGGTTTGACGCAGATGCTTTGTCAATTTCTCCCATGTGTTAATAGGTTCTTTACCCGTCCGTGAACGTGTAGTTTTCAGTTGTTTCCACCATGTAGCAGCATGCCCACGAAAACGCATCACTACAAGAGGAACACGACGATTTGGTGGGACTTGCTTGAACTCCAAGATTTCTTCGACGGATATTAACCAGTCGACGAGGTCATCGCCTTTGAGTCCTCCATGGAACTCAGGTATGTCTACTTTAAAACTCTGTTCCCAGCGATGATCAAAGTAATCCCTTTGCCTCAAGTCATCACGATAAACGCGACGATGATGGTCGTCCTCGTCTTCGGCGCCGAGCAGGTCGTGGGGTCGTGCATCAGCATGTTGTTGTGGTCGTTGAAAGCGTTGCTGCGGTTGGCGGTGAGGTATGATCGGCGGAAGTTGATGTTGTTGTTGATGGTGTTGAAGGTTCTGTTGTTGTGGTGGCGGTAGATGGAGCGGATGTTGCTGTTGGGGTGGAGCGTGGACAGCAGGTTGGGCTTGAGGGTCCACTCGAGCTGTTAATGCCGTGGTTAAGGCTTCAATGCGAGCTGCCAAGGTGCTCACTGTGTCGCCTAATTGTTGGATAGAAGTTTGAGTTGCCGTCTGCATCTCGACAAGAAGGATTCGTATTTCAGTAGAATCCGCTAGGGTTCCTTCCGGGTGTTGATCCCGACTATCACCGCCAGAGCCTCCCGTTTTCTTTGTCATTGAAAACAAGAATTTCTTTCCCGAAACGTACTGATTCTGATACCAACTGATGGAGAGCGGAAGCTAGGGTTTGAGAGATCAAGGGGTTTGATCTTCAAACAGGTAACGTGTTCTCGAAGTTAATTCGAAAACAGGAAGATAAGGGCGCGAATACTCTTCGCAGTGCTCGAAAGCTCTTTTAAAATCAAAACTCAATAATTCTTATTAATCAAAGCGTGTCTAACAAAGCTATAAGAGAGTTCATTATATAGAACTCTTAAACCGTCTTAAAAACCTATTCCTAATAGTAAAAGCTCAATAACTTAAAACCCAAGTAAAAAGGAAATATTCAAAAGGAAAGATGCCGTTTAAGCTTCTGCATCAAAAAGGAAATAACTCTAGACGGCTGGGTCGTTGTGATCGTGCGCCAGTGTTCCAGCGATCATGGGTTGAGCTGCATCACTATCCCACTTTCAAATCAGGTGATCCTTGTTTTCCTATTTGGGAATATGACAATTTATTTGTCATTCTAATCAAACCAGGATGAATCGCGATGTAAGAAGCTTGATGTTGATACATAAAGTAGTGGAGAATCACTTGGAAGTTGAATAAATCTCAAAGGAGTTAGGATGAAGAAGCTATCCCACTTTCAAATCATGTGATCCTTGTTTTCCTATTTGGGAATATGACAATTTATTTGTCATTCTAATCAAACCAGGATGAATCGCGATGTAAGAAGCTTGATGTTGATACATAAAGAAGGGGAGAATCACTAGGAAGTTGAATAAATCTCATAGGAGTTAGGATGAAGAAGTTATCCAACTTTCAAATCATGTGATCCCAGTTTTCCTGTTTGGGAATATGACAACTTCTTTGTCATTCTAACAAACCAGGATGAATCGCGATGGAAGAAGTTTGATTTTGATACATAAAGTAGTGGAGAATCACTAGGAAGTTCAATAAATCACATAGGAGTTAGGATGAAGAAGCTATCCCACTTTCAAATCAGGTAATCCTTGTTTTCCTATTTGGGAATATGACAATTTATTTGTCATTCTAATCAAACCAGGATGAATCGCGATGTAAGAAGCTTGATGTTGATACATAAAGTAGTGGAGAATCACTAGGAAGTTGAATAAATCTCATAGGAGTTAGGATGAAGAAGCTATCCCACTTTCAAATCAGGTAATCCCAACTTTTGTGTTTGGGAATATGAAAACTTTTTTGTCATTCTAATCAAACCAAGAGAATTGCGATGTAAGAAGCTTGATTTTGATACATAAAGTAGTGGAGAATCACCAGGAAGTTGAATAATTCTCATAGGAGTTAGGATGAAGAAGCTATCCAACTTTCAAATCAGGTGATCCCAGTTTTTGTGTTTGGGAATATGACAACTTCTTTGTCATTCCAATCAAACCAAGAGAATCGCGATGTAAGAAATTTGATTTTGATACATAAAGTAGTGGAGAATCACTAGGAAGTTGAATAAATCTCATAGGAGTTAGGATGAAGAAGCTATCCCACTTTCAAATCAGGTGATCCTTGTTTTCCTATTTGGGAATATGACAATTTATTTGTCATTCTAATCAAACCAGGATGAATCGCGATGTAAGAAGCTTGATGTTGATTCATAAAGTAGTGGAGAATCACTAGGAAGTTGAATAAATCTCATAGGAGTTAGGATGAAGAAGCTATCGCACTTTCAAATCAGGTGATCCTTGTTTTCCTATTTGGGAATATGACAATTTATTTGTCATTCTAATAAAACCAGGATGAATCGCGATGTAAGAAGCTTGATGTTGATACATAAAGTAGTGGAGAATCACCAGGAAGTTGAATAAATCTCATAGGAGTTAGGATGAAGAAGCTATCCAACTTTCAAATCAGGTGATCCCAGTTTTTATGTTTGGGAATATGACAACTTCTTTGTCATTCCAATCAAACCAAAAGAATCGCGATGTAAGAAATTTGATTTTGATACATAGAGTAGTGGAGAATCACCAGGAAGTCAAATAAATCTCATAGGAGTTAGGATGAAAAAGCTATCCCACTTTCAAATCAGGTGATCCCCGTTTTCCTGTTTGGGAATATCACAACTTCTTTGTCATTCTAACAAACCAGGATGAATCACGATGTTAGAAGATTGATTTTGATACATAAATTAGTGGATAATCACCAGGAAGTTCAATAAATCTCATAGGAGTTAGGATGAAGAAGCTATCCCACTTTCAAATCAGGTGATCTCAGTTTTCATATTTGAGAATATGACAATGTCTTTGTCATTCTAACAAACCAGGATGAATCACGATGTAAGAAGATTGATTTTGATACATAAATTAGTGAATAATCACCAGGAAGTTGAATAAATCTCAGAGGAGTTAGGATGAAGAATTTATCCCACTTTCAAATCAGGTGATCCTTGTTTTCCTGTTTGGGAATATGTCAACTTATTTGTCATTCTAATCAGACCAGGATGAATCGCGATGTAAGAAGCTTGATGTTGATACATAAAGTAGTGGAGAATCACTAGGAAGTTGAATAAATCTCATAGGAGTTAGGATGAAGAAGCTATCCCACTTTTAAATCAGGTGATCCTAGTTTTTGTGTTTGGGAATATGACAACTTCTTTGTTATTCTAATCAAACCAAGAGAATCGCGATGTAAGAAGCTTCATTTTGATACATAAAGTACTGGAGAATCACCAGGAAGTCGAAGAAATCTCATAGGAGTTATGATGAAGAAGCTATCCCACTTTCAAATCAGGTGATCTCAGTTTTCATATTTAAGAATATGACAACTTCTTTGTCATTCTAACAAACCAGGATGAATCGCGATGTAAGAAGTTTGATTTTGATACATAAAGTAGTGGAGAATTACTAGGAAGTTGAATAAATCTCCTAGGATTTAGGATGAAGAACCTATCCCACTTTCAAATCACGTGTTCCTTGTTTTCCTGTTTGGGAATATTGAAACTTATTTTTGATTCTAATCAAACCAGGATGAATCGCGATGTAAGAAGCTTGATGTTGATACATAAAGTAGTGGAGAATCACTAGGAAGTTGAATAAATCTAATAGGAGTTAGGATGAAGAAGCTATCCTACTTTCAAATCAGGTGATCCCATTTTTTGTGTTTGGGAATATGAAAACTTATTTGTCATCTTAATCAAAACAGGATGATTCGCGATGTAAGAAGCTTGATTTTGATACATAAAGTAGTGGAGATTCATTAGGAAATTGATCACAGTTGATCACAGTTTTTGTGTTTAGGAATATGACAACTTCTTTGTCATTCCAATCAAACCAAGAGAATCGCGATGTACGAAATTTTATTTTGATACATAAAGTGGTGGAGAATCCCCAGGAAGTTGAATAAATCTCATAGGAGTTAGGATGAAGAAGCTATCCCACTTTCAAATCAGGTGATCCTTGTTTTCCTATTTGGGAATATGACAATTTATTTGTCATTCTAATCAAACCAGGATGAATCGCGATGTAAGAAGCTTGATGTTGATACATAAAGTAGTGGAGAATCACTTGGAAGTTGAATAAATCTCAAAGGAGTTAGGATGAAGAAGCTATCCCACTTTCAAATCATGTGATCCTTGTTTTCCTATTTGGGAATATGACAATTTATTTGTCATTCTAATCAAACCAGGATGAATCGCGATGTAAGAAGCTTGATGTTGATACATAAAGAAGGGAGAATCACTAGGAAGTTGAATAAATCTCATAGGAGTTAGGATGAAGAAGTTATCCAACTTTCAAATCATGTGATCCCAGTTTTCCTGTTTGGGAATATGACAACTTCTTTGTCATTCTAACAAACCAGGATGAATCGCGATGGAAGAAGTTTGATTTTGATACATAAAGTAGTGGAGAATCACTAGGAAGTTCAATAAATCACATAGGAGTTAGGATGAAGAAGCTATCCCACTTTCAAATCAGGTAATCCTTGTTTTCCTATTTGGGAATATGACAATTTATTTGTCATTCTAATCAAACCAGGATGAATCGCGATGTAAGAAGCTTGATGTTGATACATAAAGTAGTGGAGAATCACTAGGAAGTTGAATAAATCTCATAGGAGTTAGGATGAAGAAGCTATCCCACTTTCAAATCAGGTAATCCAACTTTTGTGTTGGGAATATGAAACTTTTTTGTCATTCTAATCAAACCAGAGAATCGCGATGTAAGAAGCTTGATTTTGATACATAAAGTAGTGGAGAATCACCAGGAAGTTGAATAATTCTCATAGGAGTTAGGATGAAGAAGCTATCCAACTTTCAAATCAGGTGATCCCAGTTTTTGTTTGGGAATATGACAACTTCTTTGTCATTCCAATCAAACCAAGAGAATCGCGATGTAAGAAATTTGATTTTGATACATAAAGTAGTGGAGAATCACTAGGAAGTTGAATAAATCTCATAGGAGTTAGGATGAGAAGCTATCCCACTTTCAATCAGGTGATCCTTGTTTTCCTATTGGGAATATGACAATTTATTTGTCATTCTAATCAAACCAGGATGAATCGCGATGTAAAAAGCTTGATGTTGATTCATAAAGTAGTGGAGAATCACTAGGAAGTTGAATAAATCTCATAGGAGTTAGGATGAAGAAGCTATCGCACTTTCAAATCAGGTGATCCTTGTTTTCCTATTTGGGAATATGACAATTATTTGTCATTCTAATAAAACCAGGATGAATCGCGATGTAAGAAGCTTGATGTTGATACATAAAGTAGTGGAGAATCACTAGGAAGTTGAATAAAATCTCATAGGAGTTAGGATGAAGAAGCTATCCCACTTTCAAATCAGGTGATCCTTGTTTTCCTATTTGGGAATATGACAATTCTTTGTCATTCTAATCAAACCAGGATGATCGCGATGTAAGAAGCTTGATGTTGATCATAAAGTAGTGGTAGAATCACTAGGAAGTTGAATAAATCTCATAGGAGTTAGGATGAAGAAGCTATCCACTTTCAAATCAGGTGATCCTTGTTTTCCTGTTTGGGAAAATGACAACTTAATTGTCATTCTAATCAAACCAGGATGAATCACGATGTAAGAAGCTTGATGTTGATACAAAAAGTAGTGGAGAATCACTAGGAAGTTGAATAAATTTCATAGGAGTTAGGATGAAGACGCTATCCCACTTTCAAATCAGGTAATCCCAACTTTTGTGTTTGGGAATATGAAAACTTCTTTGTCATTCCAATAAAACCAAGAAAATCGCGATGTAAGAGATTTGATTTTGATACATAGAATAGTGGAGAATCACCAGGAAGTCAAATAAATCTCATAGGAGTTAGGATGAAGAAGCTATCCCACTTTCAAATCAGGTGATCCCAGTTTTCCTGTTTGGGAATATGACAACTTCTTTGTCATTCTAACAAACCAGGATGAATCACGATGTAAGAAGATTGATTTTGATACATAAATTAGTGGATAATCACCAGGAAGTTCAATAAATCTCATAGGAGTTAGGATGAAGAAGCTATCCCACTTTCAAATCAGGTGATCTCAGTTTTCATATTTGAGAATATGACAACTTCTTTGTCATTCTAACAAACCAGGATGAATCGCGATGTAAGAAGTTTGATTTTGATACATAAAGTAGTGGAGAATTACTAGGAAGTTGAATAAATCTCCTAGGATTTAGGATGAAGAACCTATCCCACTTTCAAATCACGTGATCCTTGTTTTCCTGTTTGGGAATATTGAAACTTATTTGTGATTCTAATCACACCAGGATGAATCGCGATGTAAGAAGCTTGATGTTGATACATAAAGTAGTGGAGAATCACTAGGAAGTTGAATAAATCTAATAGGAGTTGGGATGAAGAAGCTATCCCACTTTCAAATCAGGTGATCCCATTTTTTGTTTGGAATATGAGAACTTATTTGTCATCTTAATCAAACAGGATGATTCGCGATGTAAGAAGCTTGATTTTGATACATAAGTAGTGGAGATTCACTAGGAAATTGAATTAATCTCATAGGAGTTAGGATGAAGAAGCTATCCAACTTTCAAATCAGGTGATCCCAGTTTTTGTGTTTGGGAATATGACAACTTCTTTGTCATTCCAATCAAACCAAGAGAATCGCGATGTACGAAATTTTTTTTTGATACATAAAGTGGTGGAGAATCCCCAGGAAGTTGAATGAATCTCATAGGAGTTAGGATGAAGAAGCTATCCCACTTTCAAATCAGGTGATCCTTGTTTTCCTATTTGGGAATATGACAATTTATTTGTCATTCTAATCAAACCAGGATGAATCGCGATGTAAGAAGCTTGATGTTGTTGATACATAAAGTAGTGGAGAATCACTTGGAAGTTGAATAAATCTCAAAGGAGTTAGGATGAAGAAGCTATCCCACTTTCAAATCATGTGATCCTTGTTTTCCTATTTGGGAATATGACAATTTATTTGTCATTCTAATCAAACCAGGATGAATCGCGATGTAAGAAGCTTGATGTTGATACATAAAGTAGGGGAGAATCACTAGGAAGTTGAATAAATCTCATAGAGTTAGGATGAAGAAGTTATCCAACTTTCAAATCATGTTGATCCCAGTTTTCCTGTTTGGGAATATGACAACTTCTTTGTCATTCTAACAAACCAGGATGAATCGCGATGGAGAAGTTTGATTTTGATACATAAGTAGTGGAGAATCACTAGGGAAGTTGAATAAATCACATAGGAGTTAGGATGAAGAAGCTATCCCACTTTCAAATCAGGTAATCCTTGTTTTCCTATTGGGAATATGACAATTTATTTGTCATTCTAATCAAACCAGGATGAATCGCGATGTAAGAAGCTTGATGTTGATACATAAAGTAGTGGAGAATCACTAGGAAGTTGAATAAATCTCATAGGAGTTAGGATGAAGAAGCTATCCCACTTTCAAATCAGGTGATCCAACTTTTTATGTTTGGAATATGACAACTTCTTTGTCATTCTAATCAAACCAGAGAATCGCGATGTAAGAAGCTTGATTTTGATACATAAAGTAGTGGACAATCACCAGGAAGTTGAATAAATCTCATAGGAGTTAGGATGAAGAAGCTATCCAACTTTCAAATCAGGTGATCCCTAGTTTTGTGTTTGGGAATATGACAACTTCTTTGTCATTCTAATCAAACCAAGAGAATCGCGATGTAAGAAATGATTTTGATACATAAAGTAGTGGAGAATCACTAGGAAGTTGAATAAATCTCATAGGAGTTAGGATGAAGAAGCTATCCCACTTCAAATCAGGTGATCCTTTTTCCTATGTGGGAATATGACAATTTATTTGTCATTCTAATCAAACCA
>NW_022610334.1:0-13123 GCF_000309985.2 Brassica rapa | reverse complement strand
TTTTTAAAAAAATTATTTAAAAATACAAAATATATGATGAAAAATTCTTAAAGAATACTCATCTATCCACAAGTATTCTTGTTATCCTAATTTACAAATCACAATCCCAAATCTACAATATTTCTCAAGAAAATGAAAACTTTCCAAAATAGCAGTTTTAAAAAAATTATTTAAAAATACAAAATATTGATGAAAAATTCTTAAAGAATACTCATCTATCCACAAGTATTCTTTATCCTAATTTATAAATCACAATCCCAAATCTACAATATTTCTCAAGAAAATGAAAACTTTCCAAAAATAGCAGTTTTTAAGAAAATTATTTAAAATACAAAATATTGATGAAAATTCTTAAAGAATACTCATCTATCCACAATATTCTTGTTATCCTAATTTATAAATCACAATCCCAAATCTACAATATTTCAAGAAAATGAAAACTTTCCAAAAATAGCAGTTTTAAGAAAATTATTTAAAAATACAAAATATTGATGAAAAATCTTAAAGAATACTCATATCCACAAATATTCTTGTTATCCTAATTTATAAATCACAATCCAAATCTACAATATTTCTCAAGAAATGAAAAACTTCCAAAAATAGCAGTTTTTAAGAAAATATTTAAAATACAAAAATTGATGAAAATTCTTAAAGAATACTCATCTATCCACAAAGTATTCTTGTTATCCTAATTTATAAATCACAATCCCAAATCTACAATATTTCTCAAGAAAATGAAAACTTTCCAAAAATAGCAGTTTTTAAGAAAATATTTAAAAATACAAAATATTGATGAAAAATTCTTAAAGAATACTCATCTATCCACAAATATTCTTGTTATCCTAATTTATAAATCACAATCCCAAATCTACAATATTCTCAAGAAAATGAAAACTTTCCAAAAATAGCAGTTTTTAAGAAAATTATTTAAAAATACAAAATATTGATGAAAAATTCTTAAAGAATACTCATCTATCCACAAATATTCTTGTTATCCTAATTTATAAATCACAATCCCAAATCTACAATATTTTTCTCAAGAAAATGAAAACTTTCCAAAAATAGCAGTTTTTAAGAAAATTATTTAAAAATACAAATATTGATGAAAAATTCTTAAAGAATACTCATCTATCCACAAGTATTCTTGTTATCCTAATTATAAATCACAATCCCAAATCTACAATATTTCTCAAGAAAATGAAAACTTTCCAAAAATAGTTTTTAAGAAAATTATTTAAAAATATAAAAATATTGATGAAAATTCTTAAAGAATACTCATCTATCCAAATATTCTTGTTATCCTAATTTATAAATCACAATCCCAAATCTACAATATTTCTCAAGAAAATGAAAACTTTCCAAAAATAGCAGTTTTTAAGAAAATTATTTAAAATACAAAATATTGATAAAAATTCTTAAAGAATACTCATCTATCCACAAATATTCTTGTTATCCTAATTTATAAATCACAATCCCAAATCTACAATATTTCTCAAGAAATGAAAACTTTCCAAAAATAGCAGTTTTTAAGAAAATTATTTAAAAATACAAAATATTGATGAAAAATTCTTAAAGAATACTCATCTATCCACAATATTCTTGTTATCCTAATTTATAAATCACAATCCCAAATCTACAATATTTCTCAAGAAAATGAAAACTTTCCAAAATAGCAGTTTTAAAGAAAATATTTAAAAAATACAAAATATTGATGAAAAATTCTTAAAGAATACTCATCTATCCACAATATTCTTGTTATCCTAATTTATAAATCACAATCCCAAATCTACAATATTTTCAAGAAAATGAAAACTTTCCAAAAATAGAAGTTTTTAAGAAAATTTTTTAAAATACAAAATGTTGATGAAAGATTCTTAAAGAATACTCATCTATCCACAAATATTCTTGTTATCCTAATTTACAAATCAAATTCCCAAGTTTACAATATTTCTCAAGAAAATGAAAATCATCCAAAAACAGTAGTTTTAAAGAAAATTATTTAATAATACAAAATATTGATGAAAAATTCTTAAAGAATACTCGTCTGTCCACAAATATTCTTGTTATCCCAATTTATAAATCAAAATCCCAAATTTACAATATTTTCAAGAAAATGAAAACTTTCCAAAAATAGCAGTTTTTAAGAAAATTATTAAAAATACAAATATTGATGAAAATTTCTTAAAGAATACTCATCTATCCACAAATATTCTTGTTATCCTAATTTATAAATCACAATCCCAAATCTACAATATTTCTCAAGAAAATGAAAACTTTCCAAAAATAGCAGTTTTTAAGAAAATTATTTAAAAATACAAAATATTGATGCAAATTTCTTAAAGAATACTCATCTATCCACAAGTATTCTTGTTATCCTAATTTACAAATCACAATCCAAAATCTACAATATTTCTCAAGAAAATGAAAACTTTCCAAAAATTGCAGTTTTAAGAAAATTATTTAAAAATACAACATATTGATGAAAAATTCTTAAAGAATACTCATCTATCCACAAATATTCTTGTTATCCTAATTTATAAATCACAATCCCAAATCTACAATATTTCTCAAGAAAATGAAAACTTTCCAAAAATAGCAGTTTTTAAGAAAATTATTTAAAAATACAAAATATTGATGAAAAATTCTTAAAGAATACTCATCTATCCACAAATATTCTTGTTATCCTAATTTATAAATCACAATCCCAAATCTACAATATTTCTCAAGAAAATGAAAACTTTCCAAAAATAGCAGTTTTTAAGAAAATTATTTAAAAATACAAAATATTGATGAAATTCTTAAAGAATACTCATCTATCCACAAATATTCTTGTTATCCTAATTTATAAATCACAATCCCAAATCTACAATATTTCTCAAGAAAATGAAAACCTTCCAAAAATAGCAGTTTTAAAGAAAATTATTTAAAAATACAAAAATTGATGAAAAATTCTTAAAGAATACTCATCTATCCACAAGTATTCTTGTTATCCTAATTTATAAATCACAATCCCAAATCTACAATATTTCTCAAGAAAATGAAAACTTTCCAAAAATAAAGTTTTTAAGAAAATTATTTAAAATACAAAATATTGATGAAAAATTCTTAAAGAATACTCATCTATCCACAAATATTCTTGTTATCCTAATTTATAAATCAAAATCCAAATCTACAATATTTCTCAAGAAAATGAAAACTTTCCAAAAATAGCAGTTTTTAAGAAAATTATTTAAAATACAAAAATTGATGAAAAATTCTTAAAGAATACTCATCTATCCACAAATATTCTTGTTATCCTAATTTATAAATCACAATCCCAAATCTACAATATTTCTCAAGAAAATGAAAACTTTCCAAAAAATAGCAGTTTTTAAGAAAATTATTTAAAAATAAAAAATATTGATGAAAATTCTTAAAGAATACTCATCTATCCACAATATTCTTGTTATCCTAATTTACAAATCACAATCCCAAATCTACAATATTTTCAAGAAAATGAAAACTTTCCAAAAATAGCAGTTTTTAAGAAAATTATTTAAAAATACAAAATATTGATGAAAATTTCTTAAAGAATACTCATCTATCCAAAAATATTCTTGTTATCCTAATTTATAAATCACAATCCCAGATCTACAATATTTCTCAAGAAAATGAAAACTTTCCAAAAATAGGAGTTTTTAAGAAAATTATTTAAGAATACAAAATATTGATGAAAAATTCTTAAAGAATACTCTTATATCCACAAGTATTCTTGTTATCCTAATTTACTAATCACAATCCCAAATCTACAATATTTTTCAAGAAAATGAAAACTTTCCAAAAATAGCAGTTTTTAAGAAAATATTTAAAAATACAAAATATTGATGCAAATTTCTTAAAGAATACTCATCTATCCACAAGTATTCTTGTTATCCTAATTTACAAATCACAATCCCAAATCTACAATATTTCTCAAGAAAATGAAAACCTTCCAAAAACAGTAATTTAAAGAAAATTATTTAAAAATATAAAATATTGATGAAAAATTCTTAAAGAATACTCATCTTTCCACAAGTATTCTTGTTATCCTAATTTACAAATCACAATCCCAAATCTACAATATTTCTCAAGAAAATGAAAACTTTCCAAAAATAAAAGTTTTTAAGAAAATTATTTAAAATACAAAATGTTGATGAAAAATTCTTAAAGAATACTCATCTTTCCACAAGTGTTTTTGTTATCCTAATTTACAAATCACAATCCCAAATCTACAATATTTCTCAAGAAATTGAAAACTTTCCAAAAATAGCAGTTTTTAAAAAAATTATTTAAAAATACAAAATATTGATGCAAATTTCTTAAAGAATACTCATCTATCCACAAGTATTCTAGTTATCCTAATTTACAAGTCACAATCCCAAATCTATAATATTTCTCAAGAAAATGAAAACCTTCCAAAAACAGTAGTTTTAAGAAAATTATTTAAAATACAAATATTGATGAAAAATTCTTAAAAATACTCATCTATCCACAAGTATTCTTGTTATCCTAATTTACAAATCACAATCCCAAATCTACAATATTTCTCAAGAAAATGAAAACTTTCCAAAAATAGCAGTTTTAAGAAAATTATTTAAAATACAAATATTGATGAAAATTCTTAAAGAATACTCATCTATCCACAAATATTCTTGTTATCCTAATTTATAAATCACAATCCCAAATCTACAATATTTCTCAAGAAAATGAAAACTTTCCAAAAATAGCAGTTTTTAAGAAAATTATTTAAAAATACAAAATATTGATGAAAAATTCTTAAAGAATACTCATATGTCCACAAATATTCTTGTTATCCCAATTTATAAATCAAAATCCCAAATTTACAATATTTCTCAAGAAAATTAAAACTTTCCAAAAAAAGCCGTTTTTAAGAAAATTATTTAAAAATAAAAAAATTGATGAAAATTCTTAAAGAATACTCATCTATCCACAAGTATTCTTGTTATCCTAATTTATAAATCACAATCCCAAATCTACAATATTTCTCAAGAAAATGAAAACTTTCCAAAAATAGCAGTTTTTAAGAAAATTATTTAAAATACAAAATTGATGAAAAATTCTTAAAGAATACTCATCTATCCACAAAATATTCTTGTTATCCTAATTTATAAATCAAAATCCCAAATCTACAATATTTCTCAAGAAAATGAAAACTTTCCAAAAATAGCAGTTTTTAAGAAAATTATTTAAAAAACAAAATATTGATGAAAAATTCTTAAAGAATACTCATCTATCCACAAAATCTTGTTATCCTAATTTATAAATCACAATCCCAAATCTACAATATTTCTCAAGAAAATGAAAACTTTCCAAAAATAGCAGTTTTTAAGAAAATTATTTAAAAATACAAAATATTGATGAAAATTCTTAAAGAATACTCATCTATCCACAAGTATTCTTGTTATCCTAATTTATAAATCACAATCCCAAATCTACAATATTTCTCAAGAAAATGAAAACTTCCAAAAACAGTTTTTAAAGAAAATTATTTAAAAATACAAATATTGATGAAAAATTCTTAAAGAATACTCATCTATCCACAAGTATTCTTGTTATCCTAATTTATAAATCACAATCCCAAATCTACAATATTTCTCAAGAAAATGAAAACTTTCCAAAAATAGCAGTTTTTAAGAAAATTATTTAAAATACAAATATTGATGAAAAAATTCTTAAAGAATACTCATCTATCCACAAAGTATTTTGTTATCCTAATTTACAAATCACAATTCCAGATCTACAATATTTCTCAAGAAAATGAAAACTTTCCAAAAATAAGAGTTTTTAAGAAAATTATTTAAGAATACAAAATATTGATGAAAGATTCTTAAAGAATACTCATCTATCCACAAGTTTTCTTGTTATCCTAATTTACAAATCACAATCCCAAATCTACAATATTTCTCAAGAAAATGAAAACTTTCCAAAAATAGCAGTTTTAAAGAAAATTATTTAAAAATACAAAATATTGATGAAAAATTCTTAAAGAATACTCATATATCCACAAGTATTCTTGTTATCCTAATTTACAAATCACAATCCCAAATCTACAATATTTCTCAAGAAAATGAAAACCTTCCAAAAACAGCAGTTTTTAAGAAAATTATTAAAAATACAAAATATTGATGAAAAATTCTTAAAGAATACTCATCTATCCACAAATATTCTTGTTATCCTAATTTAAAATCACAATCCCAAATCTACAATATTTCTCAAGAAAATGAAAACTTTCCAAAAATAGCAGTTTTTAAGAAAATTATTTAAAAATACAAAATATTGATGAAAAATTCTTAAAGAATACTCATCTATCCACAAATATTCTTGTTATCCTAATTTATAAATCACAATCCCAAATCTACAATATTTCTCAAGAAAATGAAAACTTTCCAAAAATAGCAGTTTTTAAGAAAATTATTTAAAAATACAAATATTGATGAAAATTCTTAAAGAATACTCATCTATCCACAAATATTCTTGTTATCCTAATTTATAAATCACAATCCCAAATCTACAATATTTCTCAAGAAAATGAAAACTTTCCAAAAATAGCAGTTTTAAGAAAATTATTTAAAAATACAAAATATTGATGAAAAATTCTTAAAGAATACTCATCTATCCACAAATATTCTTGTTATCCTAATTTTAAATCACAATCCCAAATCTACAATATTTCTCAAGAAAATGAAAACTTTCCAAAAATAGCAGTTTTTAGAAAATTATTTAAAAATAAAAATATTGATGAAAAATTCTTAAAGAATACTCATCTATCCACAAAGTATTCTTGTTATCCTAATTTACAAATCACAATCCCAAATCTACAATATTTCTCAAGAAAATGAAAACTTTCCAAAAATAGCAGTTTTAAGAAAATTATTTAAAAATACAAAATATTGATGAAAAATTCTTAAAGAATACTTATCTATACCACAAATATTCTTGTTATCCTAATTTATTCAAAATCCAAAATCTACAATATTTCTCAAGAAAATGAAAACTTTCCAAAAATAGCAGTTTTTAAGAAATATTTAAAAATACAAAATATTGATGAAAATTCTTAAAGAATACTCATCTATCCACAAATATTCTTGTTATCCTAATTTATAAATCACAATCCCAAATCTACAATATTTCTCAAGAAAATGAAAACTTTCCAAAAATAGCAGTTTTTAAGAAAATTATTTAAAAAACAAAATTGATGAAAAATTCTTAAAGAATACTCATCTATCCACAATATTCTTGTTATCCTAATTTATAAATCACAATCCAAAATCTACAATATTTCTCAAGAAAATGAAAACTTTCCAAAAATAGCAGTTTTAAAGAAAATTATTTAAAATAATAAAATATTGATGAAAATTCTTAAAGAATACTCATCTATCCACAAGTATTCTTGTTATCCTAATTTATAAATCACAATCCCAAATCTACAATATTTCTCAAGAAAATGAAAACTTTCCAAAAATAAAGTTTTAAGAAAATTATTTAAAAATACAAATATTGATGAAAAATTCTTAAAGAATACTCATCTATCCACAAATATTCTTGTTATCCTAATTTATAAATCACAATCCCAAATCTACAATATTTCTCAAGAAAATGAAAACTTTCCAAAAATAGCAGTTTTTAAGAAAATTATTTAAAATACAAAATATTGATGGAAAAATTCTTAAAGAATACTCATCTATCCACAAATATTCTTGTTATCCTAATTTATAAATCAAAATCCCAAATCTACAATATTTCTCAAGAAAATGAAAACTTTCCAAAAATAGCAGTTTTTAGAAAATTATTTAAAAATACAAAATATTGATGAAAATTCTTAAAGAATACTCATCTATCCACAAGTATTCTTGTTATCCTAATTTACAAATCACAATCCCAAATCTACAATATTTCTCAAGAAAATGAAAACTGTCCAAAAATAGCAGTTTTTAAGAAAATTATGTAAAAATACTAAATATTGATGAAAAATTCTCAAAGAATACTCATCTATCCAAAAATACTCTTGTTATCCTAATTTATAAATCACAATCCCAAATCTACAATATTTCTCAAGAAAATGAAAACTTTCCAAAAATAGCAGTTTTTAAGAAAATTATTTAAAAATACAAAATATTGATGCAAATTTCTTAAAGAATACTCATCTATCCACAAGTATTCTTGTTATCCTAATTTATAAATCACAATCCCAAATCTACAATATTTCTCAAGAAAATGAAAACTTTCCAAAAATAGCAGTTTTTAAGAAAATTATTTAAAAATACAAAATATTGATGCAAATTTCTTAAAGAATACTCATCTATCCACAAGTATTCTTGTTATCCTAATTTACAAATCACAATCCAAAATCTACAATATTTCTCAAGAAAATGAAAACCTTCCAAAAACAGTAGTTTTTAAGAAAATTATTTAAAAATATAAAATATTGATGAAAAATTCTTAAAGAATACTCATCTATCCACAATATTCTTGTTATCCTAATTTATAAATCACAATCCCAAATCTACAATATTTCTCAAGAAAATGAAAACTTTCCAAAAAAAAGTTTTTAAGAAAATTATTTAAAATACAAAATATTGATGAAAAATTCTTAAAGAATACTCATCTATCCACAAATATTCTTGTTATCCTAATTTATAAATCACAATCCCAAATCTACAATATTTCTCAAGAAAATGAAAACTTTCCAAAAATAGCAGTTTTAAGAAAATTATTTAAAAATACAAAATATTGATGAAAAATTCTTAAAGAATACTCATCTATCCACAAGTATTCTTGTTATCCTAATTTATAAATCACAATCCCAAATCTACAATATTTCTCAAGAAAATGAAAACTTTTCAAAAATAGCAGTTTTTAAGAAAATTATTTAAAAATATAAAATATTGATGAAAATTTCTTAAAGAATACTCATCTATCCGCAAATATTCTTGTTATCCTAATTTATAAATCACAATCCCAAATCTACAATATTTGTCAAGAAAATTAAAACTTTCCAAAAATAGCAGTTTTTAAGAAAATTATATAAAAATACAAAATACTGATGAAAAATTCTTAAAGAATACTCATCTATCAAAAAATATTCTTGTTATCCTAATTTATAAATCACAATCCCAGATCTACAATATTTCTCAAGAAAATGAAAACTTTCCAAAAATATGAGTTTTTAAGAAAATTATTTAAGAATACAAAATATTGATGAAAAATTCTTAAAGAATACTCATCTATCCACAAAATATTCTTGTTATCCTAATTTATAACTCACAATCCCAAATCTACAATATTTCTCAAGAAAATGAAAACTTTCCAAAAATAGCAGTTTTAAGAAAATTATTTAAAAATACAACATATTGATGAAAAATTCTTAAAGAATACTCATCAATCAGCAAGTATTCTTGTTATCCTATTTTCGAACTCACAATCCCAAATCTACAATATTTCTCAAGAAAATGAAAACTTTCCAAAAATAGCAGTTTTAAGAAAATTATTTAAAAATACAACATATTGATGAAAATTCTTAAAGAATACTCATCTATCCACAAATATTCTGTTATCCTAATTTATAAATCACAATCCCAAATCTACAATATTTCTCAAGAAAATGAAAACTTTCCAAAAATAGCAGTTTTTAAGAAAATTATTTAAAAATACAAAAATTGATGAAAAATTCTTAAAAATACTCATCTATCCACAAATATTCTTGTTATCCTAATTTATAAATCACAATCCCAAATCTACAATATTTCTCAAGAAAATGAAAACTTTCCAAAAATAGCAGTTTTTAAGAAAATTATTTAAAAATACAAAATATTGATGAAAAATTCTTAAAGAATACTCATCTATCCACAAATATTCTTGTTATCCTAATTTATAAATCACAATTCCAAATCTACAATATTTCTCAAGAAAATGAAAACTTTCCAAAAATAGAAGTTTTTAAGAAAATTATTTAAAAATACAAAATATTGATGAAAAATTCTTAAAGAATACTCATCTATCCACAAATATTCTTGTTATCCTAATTTATAAATCACAATCCCAAATCTACAATATTTCTCAAGAAAATGAAAACTTTCCAAAAATAGCAGTTTTTAAGAATATTATTTAAAAATACAAAATGTTGATGAAAAATTCTTAAAGAATACTCATCTATCCACAAGTATTCTTGTTATCCTAATTTACAAATCACAATCCCAAATCTACAATATTTCTCAAGAAAATGAAAACTTTCCAAAAATATGAGTTTTTAAGAAAATTATTTAAGAATACAAAATATTGATGAAAGATTCTTAAAGAATACTCATCTATCCACAAATATTCTTGTTATCCTAATTTATAAATCAAAATCCCAAATCTACAATATTTCTCAAGAAATGAAAACTTTCCAAAAATAGCAGTTTTTAAGAAAATTATTTAAAAAACAAAATATTGATGAAAATTCTTAAAGAATACTCATCTATCCACAAATATTCTTGTTATCCTAATTTATAAATCACAATCCCAAATCTACAATATTTCTCAAGAAAATGAAAACTTTCCAAAAATAGCAGTTTTTAAGAAAATATTAAAAATACAAATATTGATGAAAAATTCTTAAAGAATACTCATCTATCCACAAATATTCTTGTTATCCTAATTTATAAATCACAATCCCAAATCTACAATATTTCTCAAGAAAATGAAAACTTTCCAAAAATAGCAGTTTTTAAGAAAATTATTTAAAAATACAACATATTGATGAAAAATTCTTAAAAAATACTCATCTATCCAAAATATTCTTGTTATCCTAATTTATAAATCACAATCCCAATCTACAATATTTCTCAAGAAAATGAAAACTTTCCAAAAATAGCAGTTTTTAGAAAATTATTTAAAAATACAAAATATTGATGAAAAATTCTTAAAGAATACTCATCTATCCACAAAATTCTTGTTATCTAATTATAAATCACAATCCCAAATCTACAATATTTCTCAAGAAAATGAAAACTTTCCAAAAATAGCAGTTTTAAGAAAATTATTTAAAAATACAAAATATTGATGAAAAATTCTTAAAAGAATACTCATCTATCCACAAATATTCTTGTTATCCTAATTTATAAATCACAATCCAAAATCTACAATATTTCTCAAGAAAATGAAAACTTTCCAAAACAGTAGTTTTAAAGAAAATTATTTCAAAATATAAAATATTGATGAAAAATTCTTAAAAAATACTCATCTTTCCACAAGTATTCTTGTTATCCTAATTTACAAATCACAATCCCAAATCTACAATATTTCTCAAGAAAATGAAAACTTTCTAAAAATAAAAGTTTTTAAGAAAATTATTTAAAATACAAAATATTGATGAAAGATTCTTAAAGAATACTCATCTATCCACAAATATTCTTGTTATCCTAATTTATAAATCACAATCCCAAAATACAATATTTCTCAAGAAAATGAAAACTTTCCAAAAATAGCAGTTTTTAAAAAATTATTTAAAAATACAAAATATTGATGAAAAATTCTTAAAGAATACTCATATATCCACAAATATTCTTGTTATCCTAATTTATAAATCAAATCCCAAATCTACAATATTTCTCAAGAAATTGAAAACTTTCCAAAAAATAGCAGTTTTAAGAAAATTATTTAAAAATAAAAAAATATTGATGCAAATTTCTTAAAGAATACTCATATATCCACAAGTATTCTTGTTATCCTAATTTACAAATCTCAATCTCAAATCTACAATATTTTTCAAGAAAATGAAAACTTTCCAAAAATAGCAGTTTTTAAGAAAATTATTTAAAAATACAAAATATTGATGAAAAATTCTTAAAGAATACTCATTTATCCACAAATATTCTTGTTATCCTAATTTATAAATCAAAATCTCAAATTTACAATATTTCTCAAGAAAATGAAAAGTTTCCAAAAATTGCAGTTTTTAAGAAAATTATTTAAAAATACAAAATATTGATGAAAAATTCTTAAAGAATACTCATCTATACACAAATATTCTTGTTATCATAATTTATAAATCACAATCCCAAATCTACAATATTTTTCAAGAAAATGAAAACATTCCAAAAATAGCAGTTTTTAAGGAAATTATTTAAAAATACAAAATATTGATGCAAATTTCTTAAAGAATACTCATCTATCCACAAGTATTCTTGTTATCCTAATTTATAAATCACAATCCCAAATCTACAATATTTCTCAAGAAAATGAAAACTTTCCAAAAAAACAGTTTTTAAGAAAATTATTTAAAAATATAAAAATATGATGAAAAATTCTTAAAGAATACTCATCTATCCACAAGTATTCTTGTTATCCTAATTTACAAATCACAATCCCAAATCTACAATATTTCTCAAGAAAATGAAAACTTTCCAAAAATAGCAGTTTTTAAGAAAATTATTTAAAAATACAAAATACTGATGAAAAATTCTTAAAGAATACTCATCTAACCACAAATATTCTTGTTATCCTATTTTCTAACTCATAATCCCAAATCTACAATTTTCTCAAGAAAATGAAAACTTTCCAAAAATAGCAGTTTTTAAGAAAATTATTTAAAAATACAAAATATTGATGCAAATTTCTTAAAGAATACTCATCTATCCACAAGTATTCTTGTTATCCTAATTTACAAATCACAATCCTAAATCTACAATATTTCTCAAGAAAATGAAAATCTTCCAAAAACAGCAGTTTTAAAGAAAATTATTTAAAAATACAAAATATTGATGAAAAATTCTTAAAGAATACTCATCTGTCCACAAGTATTCTTGTTATCCTAATTTACAAATCACAATCCCAAATCTACAATATTTCTCAAGAAAATGAAAACTTTCTAAAAATAAAAGTTTTTAAGAAAATTATTTAAAATACAAAATATTGATGAAAGATTCTTAAAGAATACTCATCTATCCACAAATATTCTTGTTATCCTAATTTATAAATCAAAATCCCAAATTTACAATATTTCTCAAGAAAATGAAAACTTTCCAAAATAGCAGTTTTTAAGAAAATTATTTAAAAATACAAAATATTGATGAAAAATTCTTAAAGAATACTCATCTATCCACAA
>NW_022610333.1:0-34770 GCF_000309985.2 Brassica rapa | reverse complement strand
AAATCTATGTGTCCCTACGAAAATAGTGAGTTTTCGGTAAATGCTCTATATATGAAGCCTATAATCTTTAATTTGTTTTAAAATTTAAACCACATTATACCTTTGTATTAATATATGATAAAATTCATTTTCATGGTACATGGACATCGTTCTAATTTTTTATCCATTAATTTAGCAAAACTGCAAATACTCTCTAAATTATTGGACTAACCACTATAAAATTGCTATTCCCTAGAGAAACGGAGACAACAAAGGTTCCAAACCTCTTTAAACTTCATCATATTTTATTACATGATTAAAATATGTATTAAAACAGTATTCTCAGATTTTTTGAATATTTCTCAAAATCTATGTGTACACCCCCCTACGAAAAATAGTGAGTTTTCGGTAAATGCTCTATATATGAAGCCTATAATCTTTAAATGTTTTATAAATTTAAAACCACATTATACCTTTTGTATTAATTTATGATAAACTCCTTTTCATGGTACAGGAAATCGTTCTAATTTTTATCAATTAATTTAGCAAAACTGCAAATACTCCCTAAATCATTGGACTAACCACTATAAAATTGCTATTCCTAGAAAAAACGGAGACAACAAAGGTTCCAAACCTCTTTGAACTTCATCATATTTTATTACATGATTCAAATATGTATTAAAACCAGTATTTCAATTTTTTTTTAATTTTTTTCAAAATCTATGTGTTAACCCCTACGAAAATAGTGAGTTTTCGGTAAATGTTCTATATATGAAGCCTATAATCTTTAAATTCTTTAAAATTTAAAACCACATTATACCTTTGTATTAATGTATGATAAACTTCTTTTCATGGTACATGGACATCGTTCTAATTTTTTATCCATTAATTAGCAAAAATGCAAATACTCCCTAAATCATTGGACTAACCACTATAAAATTGCTATTCCCTAGAGAAACGGAGACAACAAAGGTTACAAACCTCTTTTGAACTTCATCATATGTTATTCCATGATTCAATATGTATTAAAACAGTATTCTCAATTTTTTGAATTTTTCTCAAAATCTATGTGTACCCCCTACGAAAATAGTGAGTTTTCGGTATATGCTCTATATATGAAGCCTATAATCTTTAAATTTGTTTTAAAATTTAAAACCACATTATACCTTTGTATTAATGTATGATAAACTTCTTTTTATGGTACATGGACATCGTTCTAATCTTTTATCCATTAATTTAGCAAAACTGCAAATACTCCCTAAATCATTAGACTAACCATATAAAATTGCTATTCCCTAGAGAAACGGAGACAACAAAGGTTCCAAACCTCTTTGAACTTCATCATATGTTATTACATGATTCAACTATGCATTAAAACAGTGTTGTCAAATTTTTTGAATTTTTCTCAAAATCTATGTGTACCCCCCAATACGAAAATAGTGAGTTTTCGGTAAAGGCTCTATATATGAAGCCTATAATCTTTAAATTTGTTTTAAAATTGAAAACCACATTATACCTTTGTATTAATTTATGATAAACTTCTTTTCATGGTACATGGACATCGTTCTAATTTTTTATCAATTAATTTAGCAAAACTGTAAATACTCCCTAAATCATTGGACTAACCACTATAAAATTGCTATTCCTTAGAGAAACGGAGACAACAAAGGTTCCAAACCTCTTTGAACTTCATCATATGTTATTACATGATTCAACTATGCATTAAAACAATATTGTCAAATTTTTTGAATTTTCTCAAAATCTATGTGTACCCCCTACGAAAATAGTGAGTTTTCGGTAAATGCTCTATATATGAAGCCTATAATCTTTAAATTTGTTTTAAAATTTAAAACCACATTATACCTTTGTATTAATGTATGATAAACTTCTTTTCATGGTACATGGACATCGTTCTAATTTTTTATCCATTAATTTAGCAAAACTGCAAATACTCCTTAAATCATTGGACTAACCACTATAAAATTGCTATTCCCTAGAGAAACGGAGACAACAAAGGTTCCAAACCTCTTTGAAATTCATCATATGTTATTACATGATTCAACTATGCATTAAAACAGTGTTGTCAAATTTTTTGAATTTTTCTCAAAATCTATGTGTACCCCCCTACGAAAATAGTGAGTTTTCGGTAAATGCTTATATATGAAGCCTATAATCTTTAATTCGTTTTAAAATTAAACCACATTATACATTTGTATTAATTATGATAAACTCCTTTTCATGGTACATGGACATCGTTCTAATTTTTATCAATTAATTTAGCAAAACTGCAAATACTCCCTAAATCATTAGACTAACCACTATAAAATTGCTATTCCTTAGAGAAACGGAGACAACAAAGGTTCCAAACCTCTTTGAACTTCATCATATTTTATTACATGATTCAACTATGCATTAAAACAGTATTGTCAAATTTTTTGAATTTTTCTCAAAATCTATGTGTACCCCCCTACGAAAATAGTGAGTTTTCGGTAAATGCTCTATATATGAAGCCTATAATCTTTTAATTCGTTTTAAAATTTATAACCACATTATACATTTGTATTAATTATGATAAACTTTTTTCATGGTACATGGATCGTTCTAATTTTTATCAATTAATTTAGCAAAACTGCAAATACTCCCTAAATCATTGGACTAACCACTATAAAATTGCTATTCCCTAGAGAAACGGAGACAACAAAGGTTCCAAACCTCTTTGAACTTCATCATATTTTATTACATGATTCAAATATGTATAAAACAGTATTTTCAATTTTTTTAATTTTTTTCAAAATCTATGTGTAACCCCCTACGAAAATAGTGAGTTTTCGGTAAATGCTCTATATATGAAGCCTATAATCTTTAATTTGTTTTAAATTTAAAACCACATTATACCTTTGTATTAATGTATGATAAACTTCTTTTCATGGTACATGGACATCGTTCTTTTTTTATCCATTAATTTAGCAAAACTGCAAATACTCCCTAAATCATTGGACTAACCACTATAAAATTGCTATTCCCTAGAGAAACGGAGAAACAAAGGTTCCAAACCTCTTTGAACTTCATCATATTTTATTACATGATTCAAATATGTATTAAAACAGTATTTCAAATTTTTGAATTTTTCTCAAAATCTATGTGTTAACCCCTACGAAAATAGTGAGTTTTCGGTAAATGCACTATATATGAAGCCTATAATCTTTTAATTCGTTTAAAAATTTATAACCACATTATACATTTGTATTAATTTATGATAAACTCTTTTTCATGGTACATGGACATCGTTCTAATTTTTTATCAATTAATTTAGCAAAACTGCAAATACTCCCTAAATCATTAGACTAACCACTATAAAATTGCTATTCCCTAGAGAAACGGAGACAACAAAGGTTCCAAACCTCTTTGAACTTCATCATATTTTATTACATGATTCAAATATGTATTAAAACAGTATTTCAATTTTTTTTGAATTTTTTTCAAAATCTATGTGTTAACCCCTACGAAAATAGTGAGTTTTCGGTAAATGCTCTATATATGAAGCCTATAATCTTTAAATTTGTTTTAAAATTTAAAACCACATTATACCTTTGTATTAATTTATGATAAACTCCTTTTCATGGTACATGGACATCGTTCTAATTTTTTATCAATTAATTTAGCAAAACTGTAAATACTCCCTAAATCATTGGACTAACCACTATAAAATTGCTATTCCCTAGAGAAACGGAGACAACAAAGGTTCCAAACCTCTTTGAACTTCATCATATGTTATTCCATGACTCATAATTTATTAAAACAGTATTCTCAAATTTTTTGAATTTTTCTCAAAATCTATGTGTACCCCCTACGAAAATAGTGAGTTTTCGGTAAATGCTCTATATATGAAGCCTATAATCTTTAAATTTGTTTTAAAATTTAAAACCACATTATAACTTTGTATTAATGTATGATAAACTTCTTTTCATGGTACATGGACATCGTTCTAATTTTTTATCCATTAATTTAGCAAAACTGCAAATACTCTCTAAATCATTGGACTAACCACTATAAAATTGCTATTCCCTAGAGAAACGGAGACAACAAAGGTTCCAAACCTCTTTGAACTTCATCATATATTATTACATGATTCATATATGTATTAAAACAGTATTGTCAAATTTTGATTTTTTTCAAAATCTATGTGTACCTACGAAAATAGTGAGTTTTCGGTAAATGCTCTATATATGAAGCCTATAATCTTTAAATTTTTTTAAAATTTAAAACCACATTATACCTTTGTATTAATTTATGATAAACTCATTTTCATGGTACATGGACATCGTTCTAATTTTTTATCCATTAATTTAGCAAAACTGAAAATACTCCCTAAATCATTACACTACCACTATAAAATTGCTATTCCTTAGAGAAACAGAGACAACAAAGGTTCCAAACCTCTTTGAACTTCATCATATGTTATTACATGATTCAACTATGCATTAAACCAGTATTCTCAATTTTTTGAATTTTCTCACAATCTATGTGTACCCCCCTACGAAAATAGTGAGTTTTCGGTAAATGCTCTATATATGAAGCCTATAATTTTTAAATTGTTTTAAAATTTAAAACCACATTATACCTTTGTATTAATGTATGATAAACTTCTTTTCATGGTACATGGACATCGTTCTAATTTTTTATCCATTAATTTAGCAAAACTGCAAATACTCCCTAAATCATTAGACTAACCACTATAAAATTGCTATTCCCTAGAGAAACGGAGACAACAAAGGTTCCAAACCTCTTTGAACTTCATCATATTTTATTACTTGATTCAAATATGTATTAAAACAGTAGTTTCAATTTTTTTGATTTTTTCAAAATCTATGGGTTAATCCCTACGAAAATAGTGAGTTTTCGGTAAATGCTCTATATATGAAGCCTATAATCTTTAAATTTGTTTAAAAATTTAAAACCACATTAAACCTTTGTATTAATGTATGATAAACTTCTTTTCATGGTACATGGACATCGTTCTAATTTTTTATCCATTAATTTAGCAAAACTGCAAATACTCCCTAAATCATTGGACTAACCACTATAAAATTGCTATTCCCTAGAGAAACGGAGACAACAAAGGTTACAAACCTCTTTGAACTTCATCATATGTTATTCCATGATTCATATATGTATTAAAACAGTATTCTCAAATTTTTTGAATTTTTCTCAAAATCTATGTGTACCCCCTACGAAAATAGTGAGTTTTCGGTAAATGCTCTATATATGAAGCCTATAATCTTTAAATTTGTTTTAAAATTTAAAACCACATTATACCTTTGTATTAATGTATGATAAACTTCTTTTCATGGTACATGGACATCGTTCTAATTTTTTATCCATTAATTTAGCAAAACTGCAAATACTCCCTAAATCATTGGACTAACCACTATAAAATTGCTATTCCCTAGAGAAACGGAGACAACAAAGGTTCCAAACCTCTTTGAACTTCATCATATGTTATTACATGATTCAACTATGCATTAAAACAGTATTGTCAAATTTTTTGAATTTTTCTCAAAATCTATGTGTACCCCCTACGAAAATAGTGAGTTTTCGGTAAATGCTCTATATATGAAGCCTATAATCTTTAAATTTGTTTTAAAATTTAAAACCACATTATACCTTTGTATTAATTTATGATAAACTCCTTTTCATGGTACATGGACATCGTTCTAATTTTTTATCCGTTAATTTAGCAAAACTGCAAATACTCCCTAAATCATTGGACTAACCACTATAAAATTGCTATTCCCTAGAGAAACAGAGGCAACAAAGGTTCCAAGTCTCTTTGAAATTCATCATATGTTATTACATGATTCAACTATGCATTAAAACAGTATTGTCAAATTTTTTGAATTTTTCTCAAAATCTATGTGTACCCCCCTACGAAAATAGTGAGTTTTCGGTAAATGATCTATATATGAAGCTTATAATCTTTTAATTCGTTTTAAAATTTATAACCACATTATACATTTGTATTAATTTATGATAAACTCCTTTTCATGGTACATGGAAATCGTTCTAATTTTTTATCAATTAATTTAGCAAAACTGCAAATACTCCCTAAATCATTAGACTAACCACTATAAAATTGCTATTCCTTAGAGAAACGGAGACAACAAAGATTCCAAACCTCTTTGAACTTCATAATATTTTATTACATGATTCAAATATGTATTAAAACAATATTGCCAATTTTTTTAATTTTTCTCAAAATCTATGTGTATCCTCCCCCTATGAAAATAGTGAGTTTTCGGTAAATGCTCTATATATGAAGCCTATAATCTTTAAATTTGTTTTAAAATTTAAAACCACATTATACCTTTGTATTAATGTATGATAAACTTTTTTCATGGTACATGGAATCGTTCTAATTTTTTATCAATTAATTTAGCAAAACTGCAAATACTCTCTAAATCATTGGACTAACCACTATAAAATTGCGATTCCCTAGAGAAACATAGACAACAAAGGTTCCAAACCTCTTTGAACTTCATTATATTTTATTACATGATTCAAATATGTATCAAAACATTATTTTCAATTTTTTTTTAGTTTTTTTCAAAATCTATGTGTCCCTACGAAAATAGTGAGTTTTCGGTAAATGCTCTATATATGAAGCCTATAATCTTTAAATTTGTTTTAAAATTTAAAACCACATTATACCTTTGTATTAATATATGATAAAATTCATTTCATGGTACATGGACATCGTTCTAATTTTTTATCCATTAATTTAACAAAATTGCAAATACTCCCTAAATCATTGGACTAACCACTATAAAATTGCTATTCCCTAGAGAAACGGAGAAACAAAGGTTCCAAACCTCTTTGAACTTCATCATATTTTATTACATGATTCAAATATGTATTAAAACAGTATTTTCAATATTTTTGAATTTTTCTCAAAATCTATGTGTTAACCCTACGAAAATATTAAGTTTTCAGTAAATGCTTTATATATGAAGCCTATAATCTTTAAATTTGTTATAAATTTAAAACCACATTATACCTTTGTATTAATTTATGATAAACTCCTTTTCATGGTACATGGAAATCGTTCTAATTTTTATCAATTAATTTAGCAAAACTGCAAATACTTCCTAAATCATTAGACTAACCACTATAAAATTGCTATTCCCTAGAGAAACCGAGACAACAAAGGTTCCAAACCTCTTTGAACTTCATCATATTTTATTACATGATTCAAATATGTATTAAAACAGTATTTTCAATTTTTTTTTAATTTTTTTCAAAATCTATGTGTTAACCCCTACGAAAATAGTGAGTTTTCGGTAAATGTTCTATATATGAAGCCCATAATCTTTAAATTTCTTTTAAAATTGAAAACCACATTATACCTTTGTATTAATTTATGATAGACTCCTTTTATGGTACATGGACATCGTTCTAATTTTTTATCAATTAATTTAGCAAAAATGCAAATACTTCATAATTCATTGGACTAACCACTATAAAATTGCTATTCCCTAGAGAAATGGAGACAACAAAGGTTACAAACCTCTTTGAACTTCATCATATGTTATTCCATGATTCATATATGTATTAAAACAGTATTGTCAAATTTTTTGAATTTTTCTCAAAATCTATATGTACCCCCATACGAAAATATTGAGTTTTCGGTAAATGCTCTATATATGAAGCCTATAATCTTTAAATTTGTTTTAAAATTTAAAACTACATTATACCTTTGTATTAATGTATGATAAACTTCTTTTCATGGTACATGGACATCGTTCTAATTTTTTATCCATTAATTTAGCAAAACTGCATATACTCCCTAAATCATTGGACTAACCACTATAAAATTGCTATTCCCTAGAGAAACGGAGACAACAAAGGTTCCAAACCTCTTTGAAATTCATCATATGTTATTACATGATTCAACTATGCATTAAAATAGTATTGTCAAATTTTTTGAACTTTTCTCAAAATCTATGTGTACCCCCCCCCCATACGAAAATAGTGAGTTTTCGGTAAATGCTCTATATATGAAACCTATAATCTTTAAATTTGTTTTAAAATTTAAATCCACATTATAACTTTGTATTAATGTATGATAAACTTCTTTTCATGGTACATGGACATCGTTCTAATTTTTTATCCATTAATTTAGCAAAACTGCAAATACTCTCTAAATCATTGGACTAACCACTATAAAATTGCTATTCCCTAGAGACACGGAGACAACAAAAGTTACAAACCTCTTTGATCGTCATCATATATTATTCCATGATTCATATATGTATTAAAACAGTATTCTCAAATTTTTGAATTTTTCTCAAAATCTATGTGTACCCCATACGAAAATAGTGAGTTTTCGGTAAATGCTCTATATATGAAGCCTATAATCTTTAAATTTGTTTTAAAATTTAAAACCACATTATACCTTTGTATTAATGTATGATAAACTTCTTTTCATGGTACATGGACATCGTTCTAATTTTTTATCCATTAATTTAGCAAAACTGCAAATACTCCCTAAATCATTGGACTAATCACTATAAAATTGTTATTTCCTAGAGAAACGGAGACAACAAAGGTTCCAAACCTCTTTGAACATCATCATATGTTATTCCATGATTCATATATGCATTAAAACAGTATTCTCAATTTTTTTGAGTTTTTCTCAAAATCTATGTACCCCCCTATAATTTTTAAATTTGTTTTAAAATTTGAAACCACATTATACCTTTGTATTAGTGTATGATAAACTGCTTTTCATGGTACATGGACATCGTTCTAATTTTTTATCAATTAATTTAGCAAAACTGCAAATACTCCCTAAATCATTAGATTAACCACAATAAAATTGCTATTCCCTAGAGAAACGAAGACAACAAAGGTTCCAAACCTCTTTGAACTTCATCATATTTAATTACATGATTCAAATATGTATTAAAACAGTATTTTCAACTTTTTTTGAATTTTTTTCAAAATCTATGTGTTAACCCTTACGAAAATAGTGAGTTTTCGGTAAATGCTCTATATATGAAGCCTATAATCTTTAAATATATTTTAAAATTTAAAACCACATTATACCTTTGTATTAATGTATGATAAACTTCTTTCCATGATACATGGACATCGTTCTAATTTTTTATCCATTAATTTAGCAAAACTGCAAATACTCCCTAAATCATTGGATTGATCACTATAAAATTGCTATTCCCTAGAGAAACGGAGACAACAAAGGTTACAAACCTCTTTGAGCTTCATCATATGTTATTCCATGATTCATATATGTATTAAAACATTATTCTCAAATTTTTTGAATTTTTCTCAAAATCTATGTGTACCCACCCCCCTACGAAAATAGTGAGTTTTCGGTAAATGCTCTATATATGAAGCCTATAATTTTTAAATTTGTTTTAAAATTTAAAACCACATTATACCTTTGTATTAGTGTATGATAAACTTCTTTTCATGGTATATGGCCATCGTTCTAATTTTTTATCCATTAATTTTGCAAAACTGTAAATACTCCCTAAATCATTGGACTAACCACTATAAAATTGCTATTTCTTAGAGAAACAGAGACAACAAAGGTTCCAAACCTCTTTGAACTTCATCATATTTTATTACATGATTCAAATATGTATAAAAACAGTATTTTCAATTTTTTTGATTTTTTTCAAAATATATGTGTTAACCCCTACGAAAATAGTGAGTTTTCGGTAAATGTTCTATATATGAAGCCTATTATCTTTAAATTTGTTTTAAAATTTAAAACCACAGTATACCTTTGTATTAATGTATGATAAACTTCTTTTCATGGTACATGGATATCATTCTAATTTTTTATCCATTAATTTAGCAAAACTGCAAATACTCTCTAAATAATTAGACTAACCACTATAAAATTGCTATTCCTTAGAGAAACGGAGACAACAAAGGTTCCAAACCTCTTTGAACTTCATCATATTTTATTACATGATTCAAATATGTATTAAAACAGTATTTTCAATTTTTTTTTTTGAAATCTATGTGTTAATTTACATTTTTATATTGTTATTGGTTTTAAAATTTACTTAAATATATTTTTTATCGACATTTATATAGTATTTAAAAGTTTTGTTTCTATTCATTTTATTAAAAGAAGATAATCACAAAATATGTTTTATAGATAAAATTTAATATATTTTATTAATATATGTGAAAATTTTAAAATATGCAGATGGAGTATATATAGATGTTATTTTTAGGAGACAAAAAAAAAAGTTTTGATACGCCGAAAAGGTAGTAACCTTTTATAACAAGCTACTTCGGAAACTGCCACGTACAGTCTATAAATATAGTCGATTTAGCGCCGAAAAGACTAACAAAAAAAAAAGCTGAACCAAAATTTGTTTTACCTTTTTTTAAACAAGTCGTCTTTTCTCTCTTCCTCCGCGACCTCATCACATCCTCGACGCCTCCACTCTTCTATCCAATAGTCTTCTTCTTCCTTATCTATTTGACTTATCGCCGCTGAGACGCTCTATCTATCTCGTCTAGCTGGGTGTTTCGATCTGTGTCGACCGGTTCGACATCGGGTTTATAGTTTCTCCACGTTCGAAGTTTCAATTTCATTTGGTCCGATGGGATCAGAGACGATGCGCAAATTGGTTGACTTGCCTGTTCTTCACAAGTTCATGCTCTACCGCACTCTAACTGTACAAAATCTCTTGGACTTTCTCTTATATTAATGTTAATTCTTTTCTTCTAAATTTCTATGTGATCATTTTACCCTCAAATACGTTTATAATTATTTTTCAGTTTGCATTCAAATTATATAAGATGGTTCGGTTTATGTTTGATGAGACTGTTTTGATTTCATATGGTTGCATGAGCCCTTAGCTTGGCATACAATGGTTGTAAGTAATTTCTGTAATAATATAAAACATATCATGTTTGTGAATACATTCGTTGTTTGTGCAGAATTTTTACTTGATTGGGAGAGACAAGAAGAAAACCTTTTGGAGGATACTTAAGATTGATCGAACCGATCCAAACGAATTGAATTTATTTGAAGATCCTACAAGGTATACACATGAACAAATCGTCCAGCTTAAAAAATGGATAAGTCGTGGGAACCAGGAGTATGGTGGCCTTAGAGCAGAGACTACTTGCTATGGAATCATTGGTACTGAGGGACTTTGTCTCAAAGCATTGTCTTTCTTTTTTTCTGTGTTTGTGTTGTTTTGAACGTATGGAGATTCTCTTGGTGCAGGGTTTGTGAAATTCTTGGGGCCTTATTACATGCTAGTGATTAAAAAAAGAAAGAAAGTGGGCGAGATATGTGGCCATACTGTTTATGGTGTAGTAGATAGTCAAATGATCATGATTCCATATCATTCCGGTGAGACGAGAGTGGCTGGTTCTGCAGCCGAGCAAAGGTATATTTAATCGATAATTCTTGTAACCGTTATGTTATCCATAGGCAAATACTCTCTTGTGTAAACTTACCTAGAACACATGTCTTTCTCCATCCCCTTTGATTTATAGGTACAAGAAGCTCCTAAACATGGTGGATCTTAGCAAAAACTTCTACTTCAGCTACACATATCACCTCATGTATAGCCTCCAAAAGAACATATGCAACACTGAGAGAGGAAAAATTCACGACGAAACTATGTTCGTGTGGAACAAATATTTAACACACGGGATCAGAAGGATCCTCCAGAATACCGTATGGACAGTTTCACTTGTATACGGATTCTTTCAACAGCGTTGAATATGCATATGAATGGTTTATTTCTAGAAATTTCCCAAAACTTTGCTAGTTCAAGAAGACCTAATCTCTACTGTTCCTTTGCTTTGTGCAGACTAAATGTTTAGTATCTGATGAAGAATTTATATTGATTGTAATTGCTCGGCGTTCGCGCCATTATGCTGGTACAAGGTACTTCCATCTTGATAGCATTAATTGTATATATTTTTTTTCTTCTCTGCGTTTATCTCATGGACTAGTTTATATCCCTCTCAAAGACAGGAAGCTTGTGCTTCCGGCCACCAAATGATTATGTATTTTACTGGCCTTTTATGGACTGAAAGTTCGCATTAACTATTAGTGGTTAGAGTGATATTACAAGGGATGCAGATTGCAAGTTCAATTTATCTAAGGGTATAGAGTGGAATAACTCTATTATATAGAGTAAACAATTACAGCAAACCCAACCCTATAATAGAGTTATTTTATTTTACTGTAAAATATAGAGAAAATGATAAAATATCATTGAAGATGGTATTCTTAGAAAATTTGAATCAATTAATATATAGACCACATTTTTTTATTTTCTTCTAGCCATATAATTACTAGGACCGGCTCTGGGGCTAGTCTTGGTATGCCTTTCTGAACTAGAACAATCATTGCCTTCTCTCTCTCGTGCAGATATTTAAGGCGTGGTGTAAATGACGAAGGCAGCGTAGCAAATGAGGTTGAGTAGAGCAGATCGTTACCAAAGAGGTTCCAGTGGATCAGAAAATCCCAATGACATCCGTTGTGCAGATGCGAGGCTCAATACCCCTATTTTGGTCACAGGAGGCAACTGTGTTGAACCCACAACCCGACATTAAATGCAAGCACCATATGCATTTTTAGCATAGGATCTTTAGTTTTGATTTTATCTTAACGATTCTGTTTCTCTCTTTTACCGTTCACAGTGAACAACAAGGATGGAAATTATGTGGCTACTCAACACCACTTTGAGAATCTGAAACAGAGATATGGAAAGCTGATAATCATCCTGAATCTTCTAAAAGTGGGCTTTCTCATTCTCTAGGATAAGTCAAGTTCTTATACATTGAGTTTAATTTATGGAAGATTGAGTGTGTGTCTTTGCTATTTTTGATATCAGAAAGGGAAGCATCGAGAAAACATCTTACTGGAAGAATTTAGAAAGTCAATCTGGTTTATCAACGGATGCATGAAGGAGAACTATTTAGAGGCCATTCATTTTGACCTACACGAACACTACAAAAGGTGCTGTATTTATGCACCTATCAAGCATAAGTTGGTAGGTTGTTTTTATAAGTCTTACCTCCTAATTTTTTTACCCTTTATTCCTTGAATATTCCCAGTGGAGCTGATGCTGCATTCGGGTACTTGTGTGCCTATGCAAAGAGAGCATTGGGATTAATTAACTTATTTTTCTGTGAAGCTCCTTCAGGTATAGGAGCTGAAAGCATAATTAACTACTCATTTTTTTAAGTAAGTTTAATATGATATAATATATATATATCCTTCGAATGAAGTCTTTCTAATATATAATTATGATTTTATTGCACGTTTCTTGGTAAGTCCTAATACTAATGCTACCATTATCCAGTAACCCTATTCCGAATCAAGATGAAGAAGCAATTAGCTCAGAGGAAGAAGCTTTGAAGGCAGATATCTTTATGCTTCAAAAAGGGGTCTTAAGGTCAAACTGCTTAGACTGCTTGGATCGTACTAATTTTGCTCAGTATGCCAACGGATTGGTAGTTCTTGATCATCAGTTGCATCTATTGGGTATTAGAGGACCTCCTGTTGTCGATATGAACAATCCATTGGCAGAGAAATTGATGGAAGCTTATGAAAAAATGGGTCATGTAATTGCAATGCAGTATGCTGGCTCGGACGCACATACCAAGGTGATATGTTTTTCAACACATTTTTCTTCTAGGCTTGAGTTGAAGCTTTGAACTACGAGTAACAAATTTTTTTCAAAAACATATTATGGCTTAACAGATGTTCGTGCTTTGAGAGGTGATTGGAACATGATGATGAAGCACCATGATATGCTAACAGCTGTGCATCGCTACTACAACAACGCTTATATAATGACAGCGAAAAGCAGGACGCCATCAATGTGTAAGCTCATATTATAAACCTTTCATCTATTGTTTATTGATAGCTACAAGCATTGCCGGATTTGAATAAAAGCCAATGAATCATGAACTTCATTCGTTCCCGAAAGTAAGATGTTTTAGATTTTTTACTTGTTCCACAAAGATAGATTTTCTATATGTTTAAAGTATTTTTTTATACTTTTAAGAAACATTAAATGAAAGTATTTGAATTGATTAAATTTCATTGGTGAAAAGTTATTGGAAAGTGTATAATAAAGTAAAAGAAAAATTAAATTATAAACATTTATTGAATTTTTAATAAGCGTGAACACTTTAGAAAATCTTACTTTCAGAAACAGAGATAATATATTTTTATTGGGCTAATAATAACCAAATATATCATGTAGCTCTACTGGTAACATTATTGTTAGTGCGTAAACAGACAGATTCAAATCTTTACAACTGCAATTTCTTATTTCCAGTATCTTTAAAATATAAGGAAGGCCAAAAAAAAAAATTTCCTTCTAGACCCATATTTATCTGGTCCGGCTTTGTCTACATATTTGTTTAGTCTAATGATTATTTCTTTTTTAACAGGTTCTTGGGGAAATTCAAGCCTCAGTTGGGGAGGCCAGCCCTGTGGGACTTGCGTTCTGACCAGCGCAACACTAAAAGAAGCAATCTTAACCTGGATATAGAAAATCTGAGGTACATAGTTTTGTTGACTAAACCAGCAGTCCATGGAAACTCTTTAGAATTTAGAAGTTGGCATATAACTGCAAAAGACTAAGATATCTTTCAATACACAATATGAACTGCAGGTCAAAACTTACGAGATCCTTTTCTGATAACCTCCTCTTGGAGGGTTTGGATCCGAAGAAGCTAGTACTCGAAAATCCTCAGCCTTCACGTGAAGGGTTAAATGGTGGCTGGGAAACCACTTCAGAATTTGGATTCTATGAAGAAGATTCATCTTCTCCAAGGTGGTTCATCAGAGTCTCTTTAACTTGTTGCAAGCACTCATTGCATCTTACTCTTTTCTGATTCTTCTCTTTCTTTGATAACATCTTCAGCGTCCACTCAGCTATTCGCGATGAAGATCATTTGAGAGGAACAGAGTCAAGACAAATGTTTCCAGGCAGTAGCTCTACGTCTGATTCTCGTTGGCTTGATGATGTACCTGGTTTTTCACACTCATACAATGCTAAATTCACTACGGCAGATGAGATGTTTGAACGTAGCAGGTAAAAACTATTATTGATCCCTTATACATCGTTACTAGATAGCATTCTGATATATTACCATGTCACCTTTGAAGCCTCTTTAGAATATTCAAACATTAACCTTGTTCAAAGTAAGTTGAGATACATATGTATACAAGCTTGGTGAAATAATAATCTATTTTTTTCGTACAGCTCCATGTCGTCAGATAACATGTTCAGCGACATGTACAAATCCTTCACTTCTACAACTGGCACGGATCATCCTTCAGATGCGGATCAACCAGCAGATGGAATTGTTTTAGTCCCTAGCTTCTCAATTGATTTCATTCAGTGGGTGGAACACGGAAGAGCATTGGAAAGGGTGCGGAGATGAAACTGTGCTATGCACCGGAAGGTAGTGCTGGTTACTTGACACGTACGGCAGGGTTGCACAGACATGACAACAGGAAGCATACAATAACAGCCGCATCTTTGTAAATACCCCACTCAGGTTTGTAAACGTCCTCGATCATTTGTTGTTTCTCCTTTTCCTACCAAATTTGATTTATGTTTCTTCGCTATATAGAGAGTGTGTGGTTTGTTTAACTGAAAGATATAACAAACCATTTATACGGTATAGTCGTAATCTTATATATATAATTATACAATATTATTTTCCTGTATATGTGTGATTAGATGAGGTGATAAATTTCCCGTTCTTCACAAATTCAAGCTTTACAGCACTCGCACGGTACAAAATCTCTTCCATGCATGACCATACACGAGGGAGGGGTGAAAAATATAGTTTTTTTTTTCTTTTGAAAAATATAGTTAGGGTCCGTTCCAAATTTGTAGAAATTGAATTCTACAGATTTACTGTATTCTATAGATAAAAATAACCAGTTCTGAAAAATATGGAATGAAAATATTTGAAAATATTAAGTTTCCATATATGAAAAAATCAATTTTTCAAAAAAAAAATAAAAAAAATCGTGGGACATAAAGTGTAGGTTTAGTTTTTTTTTTATTTGAGAATTTTAAATGTTTTCTTTTATTTTAATTACTTTTATTATTTATTATATTTTAATATTTACAACTGTTTTGTTAATGGTAATTTCAAATTTATAATTGAATTTAAGGGCATTATTGCTATTTTGAAAATAATTAGTCTAATTAGACATAAAATATGTGAGATTAGTTTAATAGGACATAATTAACATTTTTGGCCTAAAAAACAATTTTCCCAATTTTAAATTGCTTAAGATATTTTTAATATAAAGCTACCATTCAATTTTTATAGGGAGATAATGACAACTCTGCGGTCAATATGCTGATCGCATCAATGCAATGGCGACATACGATTAATCGGTTAATGGATGTCTTCACTATTTCAGACGGTTACTTAACGGACTTAAATGAGTAAGCTGTACCAGACCAAACCGACCAATATGTGGTTCGGTTTTAAAACATGTGTAAACTCTATATACATGACCTACCTCGTGATGAAATTATAAAACTTAAAAATTGTTTCTTAAAAAAGAAATTATTTCTTCGATTATAAATTTACTAATAATTGAAGTTTTCAGTTTTGTCAATGATCCAATGCTAATGATTGTGGAAGGAATCAAGGTTTACATGATTAATTTGATGCCAGACTTTGTTTCTTATTTTTCTGACGCCAAAGTCTTTTTTTAACAAAAAAATATTAAGTAAGTTGTTTAAATATTGACACTTGTTTTCATTTTTTGAAGTCTTCGTTAAATTTTAGTCTTACGATACTACCATTTGACATGGTTTGAGAATACGTGAGTAGACGTTTCTGGTTGTTTAGTATTGGGAAGCGATCATCATCAGTTCTAGATCATAAAACATGACGTAATTTTTTTCGTTGAACAGATTTTTATATCGATATCATCCTGCAATTCTAGTAAGTAAAATGAGTCAGTGGCATTTATAGATTGTTAGAATTCTTATGTTCAATTGTTATTGGTTTACAAATTGTAATAATTTCAAAAAACCATTGTAGTTAGTAATCTGCATGAAAAAAATAATACACTAGTCAAAGTTTATTTGCATATATGCATTATTTAATATAAATATCAGTGAGTGTAATTTCTAAATAACATAATTATTGAACGATACATGTATTTAGTAGTTTGTGTAATTTGTGATAATGTCTTGTATGCATCACCATATGGGTTTACATTCATACAATGTACGTTAAAACTTGATTAACAAATCGTTAACTTTGATTAATAAATCGTTAAAATTTGTTAAAATAATTATCATAGTAACCCCCTTTTTCTATCGTTTCAAGTAAGTTTATTTTTTTTTGTAATCTAAAGTAGTGAGACACAGTAGAAAGCGCTACAGAAAATCTGTTAAAAATGTAGGTCTTTTAGATCATGTCGGAAAAGAATCCTTCAACTGTTAAACCAGGATGCAAATTTTTAGTACCACTTGAATTGGCTTCTTCTACCTACATTTTACCCCTTATAAATTTCTTTTTATATATTTTCCTTATAAAATCAATCATTAAGAAATAGAACTAGCGCTTACTATTTATAAAGTTTGAAACAATTACATACTAGAAAAACTAAATTAATATTTCCCATGTCTTTTAAAAAGTGTCATCTTAACATTTTTTGTTACAAAAATTGTCATTATAGAATTCTAGTGAAAGTTATAACATAAATAATACTATTGGTCAAATATACATAAATAATAAAAATATAATAATTTTTCAATTTGTGTGAAAAATGTCAAAGTGACATTTTTAAAGAAATAGAGGGGTGTATATATATATATATATTTTTTTTTGTAACTGAGGGTGTATATAATTAACCTGGGATAAAATGATGCATATATATTAATCACTTAAATTTCGGTGATGAAAACAAAGTTTTTGTCCTATTAACAAATTATTATATTAACTTCTCACACAAGTAAGCTGATAAATACTCTTAAATATGTAGAATTAAATTACAAAGAATAGAATGGTTGATAAAAAAAAAACATAGAATGAATGAATTATTTACATTTATCCAAGTCGTCTGATTTGAAATATTAAAAAAGAAAGACGAACCGCGTATAGAATCGTATTTTATCTATCGCTATACATAACATATGTCCATCATCCCTAAGAAGGACTTGGTATTTAACCAACAAACAAGATCGTCCATTGCGTGTTCAGTTTGTGTTTAAATAAATAAAGAAGTTAGTTAGTTAAAGAAAAAGGTTAGTAAAAATAATTGTAGTTAACCAAATCACAAATGTGGCAAATCTCTTATATAGTTTTTTATAGTGTATATAAAAAACTGACATTTAAAGATCGAATTCCTAAATATAGTATTTTGATAATTTATAGTATTTTGATAATTTTATTTTTTGTGGACTATTTTTGACTAAAATTGATTTTGTGATATTTAAAGGTAATTTCCTACATGAAACCGTTTGTAATAGATGAAATTTTATGTTTACCATTTCATGGTACAATTTTTCATCTTTACTATTACTAAACAGATATTTTCAAAAATACATTTTTATTAAGTGAAAAAAGTCTTTTATATCATTACTATATGTAAATTATTATTTAAATAAGAAAATATATAAAAATAAAAATAATTTTTTTATGTTTTCGAATTATAATTTTTCAAATTCGAACTTTTTATAAATCTTTTTTCAAATTTGTTTTCTAACTTTTTTTTATTTTTTTTTTCATAATTGATTTTTGAAAATCAAAAATGATGTTTGAAACTATTTTTTCACTTAAAAAAAATTTAAGTATTTATTTATATATTTATTAGAATCCTAAATTTCAGATTTAAAAAATACTACCCTATCTCTCATTCACCTCATTCACCTCTAAACCCTAAGTATCTTTTACTTTTCATTAAAAGTGATGGTAAAAATGATTTGTGTAAACATGAAAAATTGTAATATGAATGTGGTATTTATGGTAATTTTTCTTTGTAATATGTATTTTAATTCAGTTAACTAAACTGAAGTTATGTTGGTGTTTCACATGCTTTACACAATCTCAGGTTCCGCGATCTTCCATGATTTAATTCTACATCTTGTCAAAAATATATGATTTTCATTTATTTATTTTATTTATTCAATTTAACAAATTAATAATAAAATGATTTATTTTCAACAAAAAAAAAGCTAAAAAGTATTTTTCTCAAAAAAATCATTTTCACCACGGATAGCTAAACTACTCTTCTCAAAATAAAGTTTCTTGTAAACCATTCTTGTAAGACCTTTTTTGTTTGCCATTGACGTAAAATTGGCAAATTTTATATTTAATACATGTAGGATGATTAGTAGGATTTTAAAAAGTTCTTTTTAGATTAATTTTTAAAGGTATAGCTAAAACTGATTGTACTCTATTACTAAAAAAATTATTTTATATGCTATAGAAAATATAAAATTTCTTATGGTCTCTCATATTTAGAATAAAGAAAAATAGTTTAAAGATAGAAAAGAGAAGACAAAAATCTTATCATATGAGAGACTCTCATACATTTTTGAGAAATCAACGCTCCATTAATTATTTAAAAGAAAAATAGAAAATAACTACATAATTAAATATTATCATTTTCATTATTCTGAGATTTGTAAAGTTTTCTTCGAATGTTGATGCTCTAACTCTTTTGAAGGATGTTACATCATCATTATGGATAATATTTTTAAAAACTATTAAAAAATATATATTATGTTTATTTTAACGCAACAAAAATATGCTAATATTTTATTAATTTATTTTAAAAAAATAAAATTTGAAATAATAGACTTTAGAGAATCACGATTTTTATAAACTCATTAAGTTTATAAAAATATATTTTAAATTTTAAATTAAAGTTTTTATTCTATCTCAAAATTATAAATATATTAACTTTTAATGAAATTGGTATCAGTGTTTTTTTTATAAATGGCACATGTAAAATCATTTTTTAATAATATTTTCAAGTCTCTCATATTATATATTTTTCTCTTTTTATTTATATTATTTTTGTATTTTTGAATTCTCGAAAATTGATGAAATCCCCAATCCTCAATGCATGTGGTTTTAGAATTTTAGTGTGAATCAATTTTTGAAATAATCGCCAACAAAATGTTAATATACTTAATATTTATATTTAAGAATCAAATATTAATATAAATTTATGTTGAGGAATTTAATTTAAGGTCTATTGATGCGGACGTTCTCAGATAAAGTAGGTTAGCTTTTATAGTTTCTCTTTAAAATATACTAGGTCAGTTCCCGGGCTACGCCCGGGTTATTTTCTAAGAAATTCTTTATCCAAAATATTATATTAGATGTAGGTATTGTTTGTTTGAACACAAAAAAGTGTGTTGGTAGTCATTATTTTTGCTTGAGATCGAGTTTACGCAAATGCTTAAAAGCCAAAAAAGCTGTAAGTAAAATAGATAATGTAGGAAGCAGATTAAGTCTTTGCAGATCCGATTGTTTTGAGGGTCATGAGAAAGAAAGGACCTGAAATTGGATAAGAATAGTTAGTCAGCAAACGTTTAGTTGAATATTGTGGTATTGCTATTAAATTAAAAGTTTTGTACCTGGGGTAGGTGGGGTAAACCTATGTGTTAGTCTCTTCTTTATTGGCTTGTATCATCGCTGGGTCGATATTTTCCAGGTTGTTAATCTGTGAATATAACATGTTATTAGATTTCTGAAAAAGATTGGAGTAAAGAATAAATTATTTAAATTACATGTCTCGGGATGAAGGCCTTTGAAGATTTCTTTGTAGACTATGTTCTTCACTTTCAGCTGGTGTGGATCTTCAGTTTTGATGATCGTTAATCCTGCTTTGCTTGTGACACGGGAGAGGGCCACGTAAAGTTGACCATGAGAAAAGACTGGCTTAGGCAGGTATAAGATGACCTCTTTTAAGCTTTGGCCTTGGCTTTTGTTGATTGTCATTGCGTAGCACAATCTGATAGGAAATTGCCGCCGACGTAATGTGAACGGTAATTTCGTTTCATCATACAAAAGCACAATTCTTGGGATCAAGACCTCTTCTCCAATGTGGGATCCAGTGATGATCTCGGCCTTCAGAACGCGTTCACCAACGTGGGTTAGGATCATCCGAGTACCGTTGCATAATCCTTTTTTCTGATTTATGTTTCTGAGAAGCATAACTGGGGCACCAACTTTCAGAGTAAGTTTGTGCGAAGGCAAACCCGAGTATTCCAATGAGTTAAGATACTCAATGGAGTATAGTGTATCATTTTGATCTGATGTAGTATCTGATAACTCGAAGCTGTCTGAGCTGTAGTAATCTCTTGATACCCCTTCGGTCCGTGAGATGGTATAAGCATTGATTTCATCAACGGTTTCGTTACGGGGTGTTAGGATAGCTTTATCGGTGTAGGAAGTCTTGGAATTCATAGGGCTGCTGATTTGTCCATATGCAGCATCAACAACTTCTTTCAATGGGTCAACAAAACTCTGACAAATCAATGAGTCATCGATATCTATGAGTTGGTCATTGTACCCATCCCCCTCATATTCTTGTTCTTCTTCTAGACGACCTTCCCCGACTGTGAGAAGCCATTCAGAAAACTCTTTCTCATCCTGATTGACTCGCATATTTGTTTTCAAAGAGAACTTGTGGCAGCTATTCCATAGATATGAATGGCTTATCGAAGCAAGTACAGTATCAGCTCTTCTACCTTGCGGAATGACTGGTAGGATCTGTCTGAAATCACCACCTAACATAACTGTTTTGCCACCAAAAGGCTGATTCTTTGCGGGTGGATTTTTGATAGACATAATATCCTTCAACGACTTGTCTAATGCTTCGAAAGCATGTTTGTGTGTCATCGGTGCCTCATCCCAAATTATGAGGTCTGTTTCCTCAATTAACTCAGCAAGCATTGTACCTGGTTTGATGTTGCAAAGCTTATCTTCGTCGAGCTTCAATGGAATATTGAAGCGAGAGTGAGCTGTTCTCCCGTTTGGTAGTAGCAATGCGGCTATTCCCGAAGAAGCCACTGGTAGAACAATTTGTTTTCTTGACCGAAGTCTGGATATAATAGTCTGGTATAAGAATGTTTTTCCTGTGCCCCCTGCGCCATATACAAAGAAAAGTTTTCCTTCTTTCTTGTCAACCGAGTCTAAGACTGATTCATAGATTGCAAGTTGCTCAGCATTGAGCAATTTGTATTGCTTGTCATGTCTTAGTGTTTCCTCCGCAACATCGTAATCCATTTCTTGGTTCCACAAACTGTTCCCCAGTTCCTTGAGCAAAACAGGATTGATCTTCGGCATATCCTTAAAATCGTTTAAGGAGCGATCTTGCATGCGCATCAGCTTTTCAACTTCTATCAATGTGTATTGCTCCAGGGTACTATCGTCCAGTTCCAGATTCGCGTGGCCTAAGATCCTTTGCCTCTTGTGAAGTATGTCCTCGCTCATTGATTTCCATGAGTGTTCCCATAGTCCTTTAGGGCTTGCGACGAAGCAGTTGTTTAGGAATGTGACAAACATATCACGAAGCTGGTATGGGCTGGCCGTTCGAGCACCCTCCGACATACTCTCGAGCCATTCAACATCGTCGTCCAAAAGGCCTCGTGCTTGGCAAACTGATTTGAAGTCCGGGTATTTAACGTCGTTGTATGTTTTTAGCTCGTCGTAACTTCTAGGACCCTTGATCTTATTAATGAGGACCCTCAGGTAGTATCGATCGCCTGCCGAAGGATGGACAGCTACGACTCGGCCAATTGTTTTTCCTCTCTTACGCTCAGTCCACACTTTAGCACTGTTGTTCCAGACAAAATATTCAGGAATCTGCACATATGTCAGTGTTCGGGCAAACGCTGACCTTCTGCATAAAACCATCCACTCTGTGAACATCGTCTTCTCGATACCCGGTTTGTGGATTACCCGACCGAGGTTGTCTGTTGATTTAACCGTAATATTATGTTCGCCTTCCAAGTGAATGATAAGCTTTTCAACTGACGGCTTTCTTTTGTGTATGTGGAATGCGAAAGTCCGCCACATAGACTCACAAGCTGATAAATATCGGGCTTCAATGTAGTCTTGGATCTCATTGCGTTGCCTTAGGACTTTCTCCTTTGATCCTCCGGATCCTGTGGCGTCGGATGTAGTTGCTGTATTTCCTTTCTCAATAACAGCGGTTGCTCGGTCAACGCCCTTGGTTATGTACTTGAATAAGTATTTCACCGCGCTTGTCCGATTACACCATTCAACATTAATATGAGCTTCGTACTTCTTCAGAAGGTTAATGTTATGAGGCACGACGAAAGTGTTGTCTAGTACAGCTCCAGACTTAACTGTACCCGGATCTTTATTTCGGCGTCGACGATATAACACATACCCGGATTTGTCAATCGAAGTGTTATCGTTATTCGGCCGAGGATACTTTTTCGTGCACACATTGTTTTCCATACATGGTGACTTCGGATTGAAGTGTCCACATGGACCGTGGATCATGTGTTTCGTGACTAAGTCGTAAGCAGCTGGGTCTTTCTCTCTGTTGGGGAGCTCGGCCGAAATTATTTCATCCACTTCTTCTGCACTTGGTGTTCTGGTAGAATTTCCTAACCACAATAATATATGTGCATGAGGGAGACCTCTTTTTTGAAACTCTATTCGGTGGAGAGCTGCCTTATATGGCTTGAAAAAAGTGCCTGCTTTGAAATCCTTGAGCAGTTGATCTAGCTTCATCTTAAAAACCCGACATTCAATATCCGGTCTATCATTAGGAGAATCTCCACCGTATTTCTGAAGATGTTCTTTAATCTCGCTCCAGTTTGGATTGGCTGTCATTGTGATAAACAAATCTGGATTGCCGAATTCTCTGCAAATAGCCATAGCATCGTGGTATTTCTCAACCAAGTACCGGGGGCCTCCGGTGAAACTTGGGGGCAGTATAAATCTCTGGCCGATAATTTTAGCATCAGTGTCACCTTTACTTACAGCATCAAGGACATTGCTGTAGAGCTCAGCCCGCAAGATTTCTTGGTTATTTCTCGCCCACCTCAGTCGGTCTTCTTCAATCGCTGTATAAACGTCCACAATAAACTGATGGAGGAGACGACCGCCTTTAATCAACGTCATTCCTTGGTTAGGACGTGTTTGGATTAGAGAAGCGTAGTATTGACGGATGGTCACGAATTGCCTTGTTCTTGAAGTGCCTGTCTCAAGATGCAGGGGAATTTCTGGGTGAAACCCGTATTCACCATACGGAAACAAAAGAGGGTATTGGAGGCTCATATATAGAGGGTGATCGTCACGTATCTGCTGCAGAGTGTCAGATTGAAACTGAACCACTATATCTCGTTCTCCAATTGTTGATGTTATATCCCCCACGATAAGACCTGCCACCTCGCTTGTAGTTGGAAGATCATATTCCTTCCCCTTCCCTTTATCTTGGACTAACCTAATAGTAAACTCTGACCCAACGCTTTCGTAGTGGTCTCGTGCACGACGAAAGATCTTTGCCAGACAATTGTTCTCGTCAATCATCTCGATGAGGAGGGCTAACGTTGGCTCATCGAGGTTACCTTCTGCTGAGGTTTGCCCCATCGCGTTTAGGCGGTTTTTGAGTTCGTTGGCCGTGTCAAATATGTAAAGCTGGAGATATTCTGGGAGACAGCCTTGTCGTGGTATGAGGGAGCCAATTCTGTGGTGGGTTTGACCTTGGATCCGTATAGTATAAGGACCAGGTGCGTGGACGACACTATGATCCATTTTCATTCCAACGGATGTAAAAGCAAGGACAGAATTATAGACTCGGATAGTATCTCGAAACCATCTGGCTTGAAGAAGTTTTTCTAACAGGGCTGGCGGCCGGTTGATCGGTGGAAGCTTGATTTGGCCATGGTTACAGCAAAGGGTGAAAGTTGGTTCACCTGTTCGTGGGTCTGTAGCAGTGCTTTCAGAAGTCCACATTAATGCACCACATTTTGAGCATGGTACGATTTGGTTTTCATCTAGCCGGGATGTGGAACCTTTTTCTGAAAATGTTTATTACGAATTGTTAAATAATAGTTTATTGAAATCTTGAGAGTTTAACGGAGGGTTAGAAATTTGTTTTTTTATATTTTCGTAAAAAAGTTTTTTATTTGTTTTCTTTAGTAATTTTGTTTTTTTAAAAAAAATTATTTGTTAAAATGAATTAGTTTTGAAAATTGAAATTAGTTGATTTTTAGAAACACCATTACGCTGAAAAAATATATTTTGGAAATTAAATATATATATATATATATATATATATATTTCTGGGAAATATAGGGGTTTAAGTAGTATGCACCTTTCTTTTTTGGTTGAGTGCGACGCGTTCCTTGTGGATTTCGTGGAGCATTTGTATCTATATAGAAACAACGTAAATTTGAATCAGAAATGTAATAAATCGAAATAGATTTTATCAGCCATTATGCGTACCGCGTGACGATGCCGACGTTCGTTTGGATAGCAAAATGGCCTTTCTCATATTACGTGCATTTTTCTGCTTGACTATTAAGATTAACAGTGGTTAGGTTAAAAGAATATAGCATGATAGATACACAGTTTAGGATTATTTCTTACTGTAAGAGTCGCAGTTATCACAGCCACCTGTTAAAATAAGTCTGGGAAGTTAGTTTGTTTGATGAATAAGTTTGGTTTAAGATATAATAATATGATCCATATATACTTACAGTCGTAATATGTTGGTTTGAATGATGGTCGGTCATTTACCAGATGAACTGAAAATGTACACAGTTTAATAATTGGGATAAGACAATTTCTCTTAGGATTAGCTATTTTGGGTAGTAAATATATACCTTTTGGTTTATTAAGTGATCCACGTGGTCGGCCTCGCTTCCTCTTTTGCGAGGATCCTCCTGTAGTTTTGATAATGTTATTTTCTTGGTTATATTAAGTAATATATTATAGTTATGATTAAATTTAAAGTAGAAGGTAATTAAATATCTAGACAGAATTTTGAAATGTTCTAATTAAAATAAAATAATTGTGGGTCATTATGTTTTTCCAATTTTAAATTATTAGTATCCATTTAAATAGAGTATTAATCCAATTTCATAATGAAAACATAATACACTGTTTCGTGTATAGTAGTAATCTAATTTGATAGCTTTATTTGATACACGTTTTTATTTATACGTATTAATTTATGTACTTCTATATTCTTATGTTCTACTCTCAATGTAAATATGATCTAAATAAACTAATAACAATAGTAATGGGTAGAATAAATAGCTAGGAAATGGTAATATGGTTCCCAAAATAAATAGATTTTGGAAATGGGCTTAAAAGTGATGGTAATGTTAATATATTTTTTTTTTTTTTGGTTTACAATAACTGTTGTATTTGTAGTATTTAAAAAATTTGATTTGGGAAGTTAATATTTCCAGCTTTAATAGAAATCATAATAGCAAGTATTTTAAAAATATTCCGAACTAAAATAATATATAGGTGGGTTATAATTTGTTCTAATTATAAATTCAATTTTTTTAACGTGTAATAGTTGAGAACTGACAGTCGAATAACGTTCTAGAACATTAATTTAATCTATCTAATAGTAGAATATTAATTCTAATAAGCAAATTTGGAGTTTTGTAATATTACATAAATTAGAATTCTTCAAAATCTTTAATGTACTTATTAACATAATATATTTTTTATCCAATTATTATTTTCATGTTACAAAATATTGATTTAGTTTTATTTGTATTTTAAAATTATCAAGAATATAATATATTTGTAAGTATTTTTTTAAATATATCCAAATATGATGTCTTATTTTTATGTGATGTTTCATCTTTTATTATTCCTTTTATAAATACAGAAAATATAGAAACATTATTGTACGGATTTCGTCTCGAGTTCAAAAATAAATTAATGTGTCTGTTATTTTAAAATTTTAAACCAAATATTTAATTTTATGTTTAAAAACATTAAGTGTGTTATAACTTGTGATTTCAAATATAATAATTTTTATTCAAATAAACTTGGAGGGTTTGCTTCGGGGTTCCACCTGTAGATATTTTTTGATGTGAGATTCGCTGAGATATAAGTGGTATGTCACTCTTTGTTGAGGTATTTGTGTGGGGTGAAGTTTTTGTCGAAATGTGGTAAATAAAGTGAGTTTAGATATATGAATTTTTTTCTTTTAACGTTGGTGTGAATGAGCATTTATTACTGAATGTTAATTTTATGAGTTTTTTATTAAAAGTGTTTCAGTTTCGCTGAAATTTATATGTTAGCGGAAGTTTTTAAGACAATGTATCTAAGTTATTGTTCTGGAATCAAAAAATTGTATAGTTGTATTTTCTCTCTTTGGATCTTTCCATCCTCTTATAATAATTTGAGAACATAAAATTATCAAAGAAATCTCTTTGGATTTAATAACGATTGTAATTTTGGGTTTGCCAAAATAATCTGTTAGGAAATGGAAAAAATTAACTACCATAATACACTAAGTTTAGCTATATTATTTTGGCTAATATATCTTTATAATTTAATAATACTTGGGAAGATAATTGAGGTTATTTGATTTAGTGAGCATATAATTCTTTTAATGTTGGTTTTAATGAGCATTTATAGATGGATGTTAATTTTTTTGACTTATTTGTTAAGGTTGATTTCATCTTTATAATAACGTAATACTGTTTTCATGATGTTAGTATATTTTAAATATTATCTTTGGTTTATAATAACTGTTGTATTTGTAGTATTTATAATATTTTGATTTGGGATGTTTTTTTTTACAGGTATAATAGAGATAATAATAGCAAGTTTTTAAAAAAAGTTTCGAAACTAAAATAATATATATGGTCTGTTTTAATTTTCTACAAATATAAATTATAGTATCACTTTAAAACCGACTTTCCTAATTAAAACCCGATACGTCTTTATTTATACATAATAATAATAATAATTCTTTACGGATGCAATTCAATTATAATTATTATTATTTCTTTTTCAATTAAAATTTTAAAACAGGGGAAACAATTATTAGATAAGATAATGGATCTACTGTGTATTAAGCAAGTAGTGCTCTACAATATGGGCAAGTTAAGGTTTTTTCAACCCAGTTCGATATGCAGTGATGATGATAGGTATGATTACAACTCAAGGAGTTGATATCCAGTTCGGTGCCAAACTCTTCCCAACAGATTGGACATATCTCATTTATTTCGCTAGGAATTGTATCCCTTCGATTATCCCGTAGCTCGGTGATATAAACGTCCAGGTCAATTCTGCGGAGAGCATCTGGATTAAGATCATTTATTTTAACAATTATATCAAAATCAATATGGGTGGGATCATTGAGTGTTGGGATATTGTGTGCGGCAACGGCGGAAGCCTCCTCGATTATCTCAGTAATCGTGTCAAAATCGATCTCGTGGTAACCAAGCATATACTCCATATTGCTTGCTGTTTCGTGTGTTAGATAACCACTACTTGTTGTCTTCATGTCAATAGAGATCACGATCTTCGTTTGTTGTGTATTTCGTCTCTTTATATTCATGGTGATGCTTCTTTTTGGTGATGTCAGGCTTTGTGACGTTTTGTGGCGCACAATCCAAGAAATTTGACTCATGTTTAGATGTTAGTGGAGTTGTCTAGATATATGGATGAGTTGTTCAATAGAGACATGATGCAAGGGATTAAATAGTTGGAAAGTTTGTAAGTTTTCTAATATAACATTAATATAGGTTGAATAGAAAATAAGTTACATATTATAAAACATTTTCTGGTCTTAGGAAGTTATTGATTATGAATTATAATTATTAAAGAAAGATGTTTCAATTAACTTGAACTGTTGAAAAAAAAATTTCGAAAATACAACTTTAGAACATTTTAAAACATATTTGAAAGATGTGGTTAAACATTGTTCGTAGGATATTTATTAATATGTTAAACAAAAATAAATATGTTATAACTAAGTTATGTAAAATTCCATAAATATTTTAAGTATTTTTCTAATTAAAAAATCAGACATAAAGGTATCATGACTTCTTTTTTAATAGATTATATATAAATAAATCCATATAAATCTTTGAATAACCATATAATGAAAAGCAAAGGATAATACAATTTATAAACATACAAATAAGAATAGAACTCATTATTGATCGTAGCCAAAAATATAGATTATTATGAATCTAAAATTTTCATATACTCAGAAGTTGAATTGTTTTTTAAAAAAAATTAAAAAATGAATATTATTTTAATATATCTAATGGTCAACCTTTGATTGTATTAAAAGAATTTGGAGTTTTGTAATATTACATAAATTAGAGGTGTATAAAATCTATAATAGCATTTATGGATGGATGTTAATATTTTTGACTTGTTTGTTTTTTTGACTGAGGAAATCGTGGCCACATGAGGGCGAGTGAATTCTATTTGTGAACTAAGAAAAGTTATTAGTATAATATCTTTACCAAATAATTATATAATGCTTTTGTAACTGCGTAATATGGGAGGAAAGTGATTTTTGTAAAAAGCAGAGACTGGAATCAAAAATAGTATAGTTATATTTTCTCTCTTTGAATCTTTCAATCCTCTTATAAAATTTCTGGAACATAAAGTTATCAAAAAAAATCTCTTCCAGTTGCATAATCCGAGTATTAGTTTAATCTAATATAGACTTTTAATCAATATCACAATTAAAATAAACATTGTTAAGTTTATAATATTTACCTAATTTGATATTTTAATGGTCGTATCATACACGTCCTTTTTTATTCATATTAATAAGGAAAGTAGAGACTGGAAACAAAAAATAATATAGTTATCTTTCCTATCTTCAAAGCTTTCCTACCAAAAAAAAAACCTTTCCCATATTCGACTTTGTATCTCTAAAGCTTCGTTTATTATTAAGTTCATGCACGAACCTTTGCATCGCTATCCTATAAATATTAAAGTATATATCTTGTGAAAAATCAAAAGTTTAAATAGGAAAAAAAAAACTGAACTGTAAATGAATAAGAGTACGTTTCGATAACAAAATTTATTGGTGTATTATTCTATGTACCGAAATATATATATTATATAAATTTTGATTTTAAAGTTACGTTTAACATTTGATTAACCTTATATCTTGGTTTATGGCCTAAGTAATACAATTAATATATCTAGCGACATACATGCCTGTAAGGCGATTCTTAAGATGACTATAGATTTGTTTACCTGCAGTCTGCGAAGTGGGTGGAAGAGGTGGCTGCTCCATTCCTTATATATTTGTAACCTTATAATGAAACTGATTACCAGTTAGATTGATGGATTAAGATTTTGTATATTCTTAGTTGATTTAAAAATTCTTACCTTCCACAGTAGGTTGAGTCAAGCGTTGATTAAAGATGGGAAATAGGAAGCTTGGTTGCAGCAGCTTAAGGGGATGCTTCAAAACGGTAGAAGAAAGCTTGGTTTACCGGGCAGCAGCGTAAGGGGAGAGCTACGGGAGAAATAATTCGTGTGGGATATGATTGACGTAAATCTTTGGTTGATTAAAAAATGAGAAGATATATTCTTGGTTAGTAAAATCGTGTTTGATATGGTTTAGGTAATGCTTGATAACTTGATTGATTCTTTTTCCATAAACAATACTAAATTTATGCCTTCAACAATTTTATGGAAAGTAGAGTAATTATGTAGATTGGAAAACACGTTTTTCCTAAAATGTTGCTTTCATCACAGACATTTTTTTTTAAAAAAATATCCATAGTTCGTAAAATAAAAGATTTTCAAATTCGGTATTGATTGACCGGTTTGTCACAAACCTATATTTCAAAACACATAAAGAAACAGAGTTATAAGCCTTAAGAAGTAGAATAATGATTATCAAAACTTAAACATTCAGAGTAATTAAAAAACTTTAGAGAAATTGAAAGAAATCATAAGTCAATAACAGAGTGAGCAAAAAAAAAAAAAAAAACAAACTTTAAACGTACTCCCATGCAAGACATGTTACGACCCACGTAAAATCTACACCCCACGCTTGAGGCGTTTTGCTTTGCCCATCTGGTCAATGTCACCATTGTTCTTACTTCCCTCTGCCGAATCCACACTGATTTTGGAAGCTCCACACACCTTCGTTCCAGTCTCAAATCCGTCCTCCAAGGTTGTTGGGTTGTAGTTTCCTCCCGAAGCTTCTGTGACTGGCGGAGATTCCATAGGGAGAATCTTGGTCACAGTCAAAGATCGAGACTTGCCATCTAAGTTGTGCTGTGTAACTTTAACACAGAAGTTATGTTTCTGACCGATAGTGCTAATTAAAGCTTCCGGGAAAGGCGCCTCTTGAGTAACTCCTTGGTCTCCATTAGACTGACATTCAAGATTATCAATATTCAATTCTTACGTGAAGACCAATATTCAGAGTACAAACACTAAGAGTTCCGAGTGATGAAACTTACCTCAAAATAGCTGCTGACTAACTCGGCTGCATGCTTCCCGGTTAACTCAAAACCAGCATCACCAAGCAGAACAAAAACAGCTTGCTCACTGTTGTCATAGACAGATATCTGTGCACGGTACCTGCCATGAAAAATTAATAAGCTAATACCATTCAAATTGTTATTGAGAATTGAAAAGTGAGTTAGAATAAATACTGTGGTACTCCTGATATGTTGACTTTCCCACATTTTGAACACATCAAAGAAGTTGGCCCTTTCGTAGCCTTAGTATGGCAACCACTGCATGATATGTAATACCAGGTTGAACCATGGACCACATCATCAATCGTAGCCGTGCACTCAAAAAAAGCCTCCTACACAGCAAAGCTCTATAAGACTCAAATTTTTTAATAAATGACTAAGAAATAATTAGACCAATTCGTACCTTATTAGATCCATCCCTGATGTAGGAGAATATTTCTCCTATGGTCAGTGTCTCCCTTTTAGTAACCACTTCTGCATTGACCAACTCAGCACTCTGTGGGTTAGAGCCCAACCTGAGACAGAGTAGTAACATTTTGATCCATTCATTCATTGGTATGGGATGAGGCAGCTAAAGATTAAAATAAAAATGAATATATATATAGATTTACCAGCTAAAGTAGTCGACCGTAGGCTGGACGTCGCACTCCATAAAGACACGTGAGGAGGACATTGTAGTCAGTGCAAGAGTACCTGTTGTATTAAGCAACACCCATTTAAAGACCAGCAAGAGTAGATAACTAATTGTAAGAAAGTTTTCTAAAGTTAGAAACTGAACCTCCGAGACTCTTGGTGTTAACGGTCGTCACCAATAACACGGTGGGGGTGCGTTCGTATGATTTGAATTTTTTGCAGAAGTCTCTTGCAGCCTGGTCCCAAAGGTAGAGCTTCACCACAGGTCCACTGCAAAATATTGTCACTAAAAGGTTAATATAAGTTGACAGACAAAGTGTTTAAGAAATAACAAAACACTTACTCGTATGACTGCACATGAACCAACACATGCCTCGCCCTAGCTATTTCCACTTCATCAAGAACCGGGGTCCCAGTGATACACTGACCATTAACCAGCTTCATGTGCCCAAGAACATCTATACCATTAATCATTAAGCGTGTAAGTAAGAAGACTAAATATGGAAAAGCATTTCAACAATTTCATAGGGAATAACCAGACATAGAACTCAACCAGCTAACAGATCCTAACTAAACTATCCGTCCAAAAAAAAAAAAACCAAACACTGAATGTAGTAAAAATAGTCCTCCTCAGGGTAAAAACGAAATTAGTAAATCTTATTTGTAATGTTCTGTGATCACAAACCAAACACGTATAGCACTGTAAGCAAAATTCTAGATTAATCATCAAGCATTGCAACTCATAGCTGGTATGTGTGATAACAGAGATTACCGTAGAGGTCTCCTTTGCGATCACAGCCAGCTTGAAATTCCTCAAAGGAATGAAAACGGAATCTGTCTTCATCAAAAGGAGTGGGACTGTCTTCAAGAACAGAGAGCTCCGAGTTCCATGAGAACGACACCGTCACAGCATGATCAGAAACCCGATACATGGTTTTGTTGCTTGATCCATAAAAATTGTTGAGCTTGTAAAGCGATCCAGGCTTCATTTTAGACAAATGTCTCTCAATACGGCTCGGCGAAAGGAATCCTTGGATAACAGATCCCTGCGAGAAAACACAGTACCAATAAATAGTTTTTTAATTTTTGTAAAAACGAAGGACAGTTTAGGTTCTAATAACAAATAACATCTAATCGAATATTGTTAAACGAAGAAACTTTTCGATATAAAATCAGGAGGTTAAAAAAAAAAACTAAGAACGTTTTAAATAAAAAAGAACGACGAAACTTATCGATAGTAATCACGATCTGAATAACAACTCTAACAACGACCTAAATAACAACGAATCTAAAAACTATATAAATCAGGATCTAATAACAAATTTAAGAACGATCGAATATGATAACAAACTCTAACGCGAACGAACGATCGAACTTTTTAAATAACAAAGAAGCTAAAACTATATTGGGTGAAAATCATACCTGCTCGTCAATTAACAGCATCTCAATCCCAATTAGCGTCTTCTTGAGAGGATTCCAAGCCTCCCAAAAATGAATCAAGCGGAAACGCAGCTGGGTTTCGTGGGGACCCGGTGTGACATCGCGGAAAAGCATGATTTTGTCATCGTGATCGGAGGTAACAGGGGATTTTCCATTCGGTTTGATCGCCATGGAGTGAGGAGAGAAGATCGAGATTTGGTTTCAACTCAAAAAAGATGAAAAGTATATAAAGAGCAGGAAAAAAGCAAACCGAAACGAACTCATAAAGGATAAATTGATGGATGGAGATGTCGGGGGTATTGATTGCTAGGTTGTGGATCGAAAATTCTGTTACGGTGAAGAAGAAAGGGTGAAGACGAAGAGATGGAAGCGCGGAGCATCGATGTGTCCGCCTCGTGTGGGTTTTTTTTTAATATACTGAGACCAAGCCCAATAAACCAAACCAAGCCCAGCTAATTTCTTCTGAGATCCAAACCATTTGATAGAGTAGATTTTGTTTTGGCAAGACCCAGGAACCGAAGAAAATTGAAACCGGGGGTGTTTAGTCGCGACCCCCAGAAACCCAACAATATAAAAAATCGGTATCCTACGTGGACTAAGCAAATGTTCTGATTGGTGGAATAAATATGTCGACGTGGACAGGCTAAAACTACTCAGTATTTGTTACTTTTAGTATAGAGTAGATAGGTTTAAGTGTTTATAAGATAATCATCATTCACATAATAATTAAGAAACCGAGTATTTGCCTCAATACATTTTTGCTCTTTTTTGTTTTTTCGAGTTAATTTGTGTTTATTCACTACAGTTTTCTTTTTTCCAATGCTTTTATCCTATTCATAGCTGTGCTTAAAATGTATATATGCCTCGAATGAAAAAAATGAACAACAGAATATGTAATATGATTCCTTTGTTGTTAATTAATGGTGCAGAATTATAATATGAACTTTGATATCCACTTTCACAAAAAAAAAAACTTTGATACTCATGAAAGATAAATAATTGGATTAGACCAATAAGTTCATTAGTTTCTTCAATTGGTATCTTTCGTCTCAAAGATGAAATCTTGTGTGCCTCTTTATTTTTGTTCATTATGTTAACACATAAATAATTTTCTCTGAGATCTTAAAAATTGTTCGTTTATAAATAACAATGCAAGTTTTCGTCTTTGTGTTCCAATGATTGAAAGTCCCAAATTTGACGAACACTT